>NC_048598.1:61511046-61718546 GCF_003668045.3 Cricetulus griseus
GTGCTATAATATATGCCCAAAGAATTTCTATGTGATAATGTAACTATTTGCTAAATGGAAGATAATCTCACAAGAAACCAGCAGAGCCCTCAATCATTTTTACTTTGACCCATTTCCCTAATGCATCATCCTGCCTTTAACCATCAGGCCATTAAGAATAGAAATGGTTTTCATTAGCGTACAGCACATGGCAGTCAGAAAACTGCTGAGCTGTTAGTGTCTACTCCACTTCAGAATATCATGTACCATCTAGCTCTTGGTCAATCATGCTCTTTCAGGTTCTTCCTGCACAAAGGGTGATGGGTGATCATATGTGGAAATATATAGTTTATTTATTGTCCTTAAAAATAGAAATGATAGGAGCTATGCTTAAGCCCTGTTGTTAAGAGCACTTGCCAGGCATCCACAAGGCCCTGCATTCAGTCTAGAGCATCATATAAACTGTGCGTGGTGGTATATACCTAGACTCTCAGAACATGGAGGCAAAGGCTGAATGATCAGCAGTTCAAGGCCATATTCAGGCTACATAAGGAAGTTCCAGACTAACCTGAAATACACCAGACCCTGTCTCAATGAACAAGCAAAAAGAGTTGGTGGGATGCCTCAATGGTTAAAGGCACTTTGCCACCAAGCCTGACAACCTAAGCTTGAAAGAAGTGACTCCTGCAAGTTGTCCTATGGACTACACATATGCATATGTGTGCGCGCGCGCACACACACACACACACACACACACACACACACACACACACTAAAGAAATGCAAAGAGACAATATGATAAATGAGTTTTTTAAAAAAGTTAAAAACTACCTCACTGCCATTCGGGAAGGCAAACTCGGGGCTCCTCAAAAACACTCCCTGGGTAAGAACACCCAGACATGACCACTGCTCTGGATGTTACAAATCCCTGGAACACGCTCACCCCTGCCTTGTATGTCTAGGCTCAGGTTTTTTGAAAGCTGGTGGTGCTATTTGGGAAGTCTGTGGAACCTCTCTGGAGGAAATAAATCATTGGGTTTGAACCTTGAGGTTTTATAACTCCACCCTGCTATCTGTGTACACTTTGCTTCCCAACTGTGTTTACAATGTGACTAGGTATCTTCCGTTCCTGCTACAGCGCCTTCCTACCAGAATGGTATCACTCCCAGAATATAAGGGGAAATGAACCTTTCCTAAGTCGCTTCTGGTCAGCAATTCTGGTTATAGTGATGAGAAAAATAAGCAATTAACATCTCCAACCATCTTTTTGTATACAGCAGAAAAGGATGGTGACTGAGCCGCTTTTCTCTCAACTTCACATTGAGAAGATCAGGTTTTGATTTGCTAGCTACTTGGGTTTTGTAACAATCAAGGATGACGATATGTATAGCCTAGAATGTGATCCTGGCAGGAGGGAGCCAGGCAGCAGGCAGCAAAGACAATGGTGATTTATAGAGAGACAATTACAGGTGGATGAAGTCATAGTACCAAACAAAACCACCAACGTTAATTTTAACTGCCCTCTCTCTTTTCCTCCCTTCTTTCAAATAAACTAAATCTGTGTCACTCACCCCTCAATGACCACTAGATTTATAACCCAATTTAAGTGATTTTTATAATCACCCAAGCAAGGGGAAAAACTTCTTTTGTGGCACTCTCCATCCATTGGGTCTGATTGACTGCTATCTCAATTCATTTCTTCCTTGGTGGCTCTCTCATTCAAAACTGGCATGGAAGTCAAGTAGAGATGCTTGTTTCACAACTCTAAGTGTGCATCAGGTCACCTTTGGGAGATGTTTTGGATACAATAATAGCTCTCATTCCTTTCCAAGTTTACCAACCTATTAGTTCTCAACCTTCCCAATACCGTGATCCTTTAATACAGTTCCTCATGTTGTGGTGACCCCCTCAACCATAAATTATTTCATTGCTACCTCATGACTGTAATTTTGCTACTGTTATGAATCATAACATAAATATTGTTGTTTTCTGATGGTCTTAGGTGACGCCTGTGAAGGAGTCATTTGACCCCCAAAGGGGTCATGACCCACCACAGGTTGAGAACCACTGGTCTAGAGCCAGGTAAGCAATGCAGTCTTGGTCATAACAAGACAATACAAGGTTGGATACAGGGTAGTGAAGGAGAGGACATGGAGGGGATGGGATAAGGTGGTAGGGGAAAGGTCTAAGAAGGAACAGAAGGGGGCTTTGACAAACAAGGAACAATATGATTCTATCTAGAAGGGCAGCCTCTTGTCAGCTCCAGTCATTGAATAACTACAGTAAAGACAACCTGGTATGGACAGGCTTCCTGAACTTTCCAGAAAATACCAGAATACTCAGGGCTGAAGAGATGGCTCAACTGGCAAAGTGCTGGCCACACAAACTTGAGGACCTGTGTTCAGATACTCAGCATCTACTTAAAAAGCTGTGACCTCATAGACAGAAGAACCCCTGAAGCTCTCTGGTCAGCCTGTCTGGCCAAATGAGCACTGGGCTCAGTGAGAAACCCTGTCTCAAAAATTAAAATTGAGAAAAACATGAACATCATACACACACACACATACACACACACACACACACACACACACACACACACACACCCACTCTACCACCACCACCACCCAGAAAAATGCAGTTTGGGTTAAATTTCTGTGTTTTTAAAATGTTTGCACTGTTTAGTTTTTGTTTTGTTTTTGGGTTTTTTTTTTTTTTTTTTTTTTTTTTTTTTTTTTTTTGAGATGGGATCCTGCTCTGTACCCCAGGCTACCATCAATCTCATGGCAGTCAACATAAGCTAAGCTCTAACCAACACAAACCTGTGACAATACTAATCTTAAGAAAGTGGAAGAGAATTGGGCAGACAGAATCTATGCAGTGCTAGCCTGGGCTACAAAGGGGGACCTGGTCTCAAAAAGGAAAGAAACACCAGGGTGGGGGATGCAGCTTGGTTGCTAGAATGCTTACCTAGCTTGAATGATACCCTGGGTTCCAAGCCAGCCCCATGTAAAGCAGGCATGATGATACATGCCTGTGATTACAGCATTTAGGAGGTGGTAGCAGAAGGATCAGAAAATCAAGGTCACCCTTGGCTACATAGCAAGTCTGAGGCCAGCAGGGAACACCTGAGACACTGTCTCATAAAACAAAGGAACAGCCACTCAATTAGATAGGGACACATGCCCCAAGATTCTGAAAGTCCAGCATGGCTTGCCCAGTTAAAGGCCTATGGGTCCAAGGCAAAGTGGGATGGACTCTGGTCATCTCCCTCAAAGGCACAGAGCCCCCCTTCTGTCCCAGTTGTCACCTGTGTCAATACCAGAATCTTCTAACTCCTCACACACTCACTGATTTCCAGCTTTACACTTAGCTCCTGTTAGAGTCTAGAGTCCTTATGTAAGAGCCACAAGTCCTTCTGTGAATTGCCTACTTAATATCCTACTTAATATTTATTGAGAAAAGTCCTTGTCCTTTTGTCAGTAAATATGCTGGGTTGGGGATATGGCACAGTCAGTTAAGTGCTTGCTTTGCAAGCTCAAGAAGCTGAGTTAAATCAACATCACAATTTTTAAAAAAGGAAAGAAAGAAAGAAAGAGAGAAAGAAAAAAGCCAAAGCTCTGATACATGTTCAAAATCCTAGTGCTGAAGAGGCAGAGGCAGTGGGGGTCCAGACAAGCCTCTCTGGAGCCTATATTTTAAAGGGGGAGGGAGGGTATGCATGACATCCTAAGGAATGATTCTGAGATTGACACTCTGGTCTAAAGGCGCACACACACACACACACACACACACACACACACACACACACACACACACACACACACACACTTGTCACATCTTCTAATGTTATCTAGGAAAACCAGAGGCATGACTGCTCTGAGAAACTCTATAGATCCTAAGATGTCCCTCAAAACCTGCATCTTAGTCCTCAAGTAACAGCTTCATGCTTCACAAACTTGGACAAGTCACACAGAGCAAACACATAAGTGGCCTCCACCGATTAGGCTGCCCCATGCTCACCCTGGACCACAGTGTTCTTCCTGCTCTGATGAGGTTAATACCCAGCAAGGGACCCACAACACACGTGGTCTGAACTTCTCCACTTGGAGGCCTATCTCTAGGGGCAACTCCTCAGCTGTAACTGAAGCTGGTCTCTTAAGCTTGCTCTGAAGTCATTCCAGAGGCCCAAAGGCCCTGAGTGAGTGGAGAGGCAAGCTAGCATGGTAAAGAGAGGTTTAGGAATCAAATTCAAATTGAAGCCTCAGTTCCAATGAACCCAGCCTGCTTTGGAAAGTTCTAGAAACTTCCACATGTGGAAAAAGCATATACTACTACAGGGAGCTATAATTTGCAAAGTAGTTCTTAGGGCAGTGGGCCTTTCACAAGAACTGTATGACTTAAAAAGTCTCTTGACTCCTCAGAGAAGCCCTGGAGGCCTACCCAAGTTCCTGTTTAATCTAAAACCACACAGTCAGCCTTCGCTAACCTCATTTTATTCTGAAGCAGACTATGGCTTGCTTTGTGCTCCTCAATTCCTGTCTCCAAGGAGGTACACAAACCTATGCAAAGCACAGAAAACACAGGCAAGTGTCAGCAAAGTATCACAGTATTTATTTTGTCCATTGCCTTTAGTGGAGAAGTCATGCACCCCTGGGTGGCCAAACCCTATCCCACAATTAGTTGTAATTGCTACTTGAGAGTAATTCCTGAAGCTGGGGAGATGGCTCCATAGTTAAAGTGTTTGCTGCTCAAGTTTGAGGACCTGAGTTCAGACCCCCAGTACCCAAAAGACAAGCATGGCGGTGCACACCTACAATCTCACCCACGAGGAAGTGGAGACAGGAGGATTCCTGGGGTTCTCTAGCTGGCCATCTCTGCTCTATCATTCCAAGTTCATTGAGAAACCTTGTCTCAAAAGATACAGTGAAGAGCAGAAAGATCTACTGTTGACTTTGAGCACACGCGCACGTGTGCGCACACACACACACACACACACACACACACACACACACACACACACACAGAGTACACACAAACAAGGAATTGCCTGGGTCAGTACCTAGAAGTACCTAGAAGATGGATGGATCCCTGTCATAATATTGACTTTTCAAAAGTAAATGCACACTCTGTGATTCACTGAGGCAAGTCATTCTCTGGAAGATACTGCATTTAAGAACTGTGACCAAAACAAAGCCCAAGCCTGCCTTGTGCCCTTAAGTTTCACAACATAACAAAGATAGAGCAGCATGTATACAGGCCTGGAAGAGCAGCTCACCATGACATCATCCTAAGTGAACTGAATCTTAGATTCAAAAAGAATAAATGTCTATACTCTTCTCCAGCATCAAACCTGTTGTGGCAGTTTGGACTTTTTACATAAGAATGATCTGACCTTGGGTCACAAGATAGAATTACACTGCTCAGATTTATTCTTGGCAAGCCCACGGGTGTATAATCCACTTTACAAGGATAAACAAGTAGTGGCTAGCAGAATCTCTCTCTCATCATGACCACCACAGCATCACAGATGTCTGAGCCATTTTTAAATTAAAATGTGTCCCCAGGGGTGGGAGTGTGTGGCTCAGTAGGTAAAGTGCTATCTGTGTAAGCATAAGGACTTGAGTTCAATCCTCGGTGCGCATGTAAAAAAATTGGGCATGCTCATGTACACCTGTGATTCTCTTACTAGGGAGGTAGAGACAGGCGGATCTCTGGAACTCATGTGCCTGCCAGTCTAGCAGAACCAGCAAGCTCCAGGTGTATTGAGACCTTGTCTCAAAATATAAGATGGAGAGTGATAGAGGAATACACCAATACTGACCCTCTAGCCTAAACACACACACACACACACACACACACACACACGAGAGAGAGAGAGAGAGAGAGAGAGAGAGAGAGAGAGAGAGAGACAGAGAGAGAGAGAGAGAGAGAGAGAGAGAGAGAGAGAGAGAGAGAAAGAGCAGGTGCTCAGGAAACAGTCCAAGCCACCAAGGGTAACAAGCATCAACAACACAATTTTTAGGTATGCCATATCCTTAAGAGCAACCTTGGTTCTTAGCTTGGTTCAGAATTATGTGAGACCATACAGTAGTCCCACAGATCATCACTTTCCCTTCCCAGTTTGTTAAGGTCCACCAACCACAGTCTGAACATATTAAAAGTAAATTTCCAGACACAAACAAACAGTTGTAAATTTTAAGTAATTCTAAACAGCTTGATGAAATCTTCCTACTCCACAGGTGGATCATATTAATGTCTCCTATATCCGTGCTGCGTATGCTACCGGCCCGTTAGTCACTCTGTGGTCATCTTTGTCATCAGATCAGTTGTCTCATACAGCAGTGCTTGTGTTCCAATAACTTTCATTTCACTTTAACAATGGTCCCGAATTCAAGAGTAGAGACACTGGCAACTCACACATGCCAAAAAGAAGCTATACTATACACTTAAGTGAAAATGCCCATATCCAATAATCTAGTGTAGATTATTAATTCTATTTTACCCATGTGTACAACATGTGCATTTGTGAAGGGGTAAGTGCGTGTGAGTGCAGGTGCTCTCAGGGGCCAAAAAGGGGGGTGGGAGTCTTTGAAGTTGAAGTTACTTACAGGCCATTGTGAGCTGCTCCACACATGTGCTGGGAACTGAGCTCTGAAAGAGCAGGAAGTGCTCTCAACAGCAGAGTCATCTCTGCTACCCCAGTAATCTACTGCACAGAGAGGTAGAACAAGATCATCTTCATTTATTATATTATTAGTGTAAGTCCTATTTTATTAGTCATGAATCTTTTGCTGTGTCTAATTCAGAAAGTGAGCTATCACATGTATATATGTATAGGAAGAAATTGAATATTGGGGGTTCAGTGTTATTTTGTGGCTTCAGCACCAACTGGAGAGTTTTGAGATATATCCCTCATGCAAATAAGAGGATTACTGTGTTATAAGGCAACATTGTGGAAGCTGAGTTCATACAATACTTTTATATTCAGACATTTCAAACAAAATAGCCACAAACCCTGCCTATGGCCTAAGCATGTATAGCCAAGCATGGCCTTTCTCCTTTCTGGATCTCTAGCAAGACTATAAACTCTGTTAAAGTGACAAATCTGACACCCACTTACCCCGACCTACAACCATGGTTGCTAACTTCTCACACTGCAATCTTATCCAAGGTACCCCAGGAACTACCCTCTGATTCTTATTTACTGATAAGGGGAAGAGGGGACAAGGAAGAAAAAAGTCCGTTAGAAACCTGTTGAGCAAGCTAACATTAAAATCCTGTGTCTGGCTACTGCTTAGACACATAAGAGCAATTCTCTCTTGAGGAGCCCACATCCACACCTGGGGGTATACTATCCTCTCCCTGGGTACCTCCTCATTACTTCTATTGACACCTGTGTTTAAGTCTATGCTAAAACCGTTTCTCAAAAGACTCAACTCTGCTACATAGAATTGCTCATCTTACAATGCTTCTCTTCAGTGAAATCAAGAATCCTGTGTTCATCTAAGTGGGGCCTCTGAAAAGAACAGCTCAAGCTGCTGCGGGTAGCAGTGTAAACCCATGTTACAGGTCCTTGCCTGGCTGCCACTGCCAGGTTCTGGGAGGGATCAACACCCAGGACCTGTCCTTGATAGAGGAGCTCATTTGCATATCTATGAAGCATGACTTTTCTCCCTCAGGATAACTTTTTCTCTAACTTGCCAAATTGTAAAAGAAGTCACCGACTGAAAGACACAGGTAACCCAGATAGTGCACAAGACTTTTTGCTCATTTAAGACTCTTCTGCATTTCCCTAACATTACTTTGTAGAAGTCTTTGCTTTGTTTTTAAGATTTTTATTTGATTTTTAAAAATTATGTATATGTCTGTGCATGAATGCAGGTGCCCACAGAGGCCAAAAGAGGGCAACAGACCCCAAGTTACAGGCAGTTTGTGAACTGCCTGACATGCACACCAGGATTGAACTTGGGTCCTCTTGCAAGAGAAATAAGTGCTCTTAACTACTGAGCCACCTCTCTAGTCCCTTGTTTAGGTTTCTATCAGCCAAGATCAAATGAGATAGAGAGCACAGAGTAATTTGAATACAGAAATGTTACTTTTTGTATATTTAACCTTTAGTTTTTATGTGCATGGGTGTTTTACCTGCACATACCTGTGTCTGTGCACTACATACTTGCAGTTACCACGGAGGCCAGAAGAGAGTGTCGGCTTCCCTGGGATTGGAGTTACAGAAATTTGTCAGCCTCCATGTGGGTGCTGGGACTAGAACCCAGGCCCACTGAAGAGCAGCCAGTGCTCTTGACAGCTGAGTCATCTCTCCAGCCCCTGAACCATAAATGACTACTCACTACAAGCCATAATTACACCGCCAAGGCACTAACTGTTGAGAAGTAATATGGCACGCTTAAGCCATCCAAGAAGACCAGCACTATGCAGCAGCCAATACCCCTAGGCCTGGGAAGAAGAATAGGAAAAGGCATCCATCCCAGGCCATCAATCCTGTATGTGACATAACCACAACTCAGTGTCATGCCTGTGGTGAAGTCACTGTGGTACCTGCCAGAAGTCTCTGGAAATCAGCTCACAAGACTGAGTGGCTCTAGGCACTCAGGTACCAGGTTGCCCAGGGTGCAACCATCCCAGCAGGAATGGAGATGATACTCTGAAGAGACACTTGTGCCCCTGCCTTTGGCTATCAGGTTAGTTAAAAATGGACTCCAAGACACTGGCATTTCCCCAGGAGCCTTGTGCTGGGAAAAGACAAAGGCTTGAGCCTGGTGCCAGCCTGAGTGGAGGGCTTGTCTCCTGGAAGGAGATTTCACATCGTGCTGATAACCCATCAGAATACCTTGCAGGAGGGACTGGAGCTGAGACAAGGATGGGTTGGTCATGGCAAGACCACACCTTGATCAGGACTGCAGGAGGCACTAGAGCTGAGAGAATGGTGGGTCAATGATGGCAAGCCCATACCTTGACCAGGACTCCTAGGTATGCATACTCTTGCCCTCCATTTAAACCAAACTTTTATGTTAGGACCACAAAGATAGACTTAGAAGTCATTGGACCTCTTTGTCCTTTTGCCCCATGTGGCCACATTAAATAAACCATTTTCCACTTTTCACTGTTGCTAACAAGTGTCACTTGTTAGGGCTGCCAGGACCCAGGCTCTGACTCTAACAGCCCTGATAAAGAAAGGTTTGCCAAGGAAATCTGTTGGCTACCACAGATCATAAGGGAAGGACACTGGACCAAACAGATCATTGTGTAGAACCTTCCCATCCTTGAGACCAGTAGCAAAAGCCATTCCTTCTACAAGGTACCTCTTGCACCTTCTATTGACAAAGTTTAGCACCAAAAAGGAAAAACATTCAAGGGGCCCAGATCCATCTTCACAAAGCAGGCCAAAGGGATTGACTGGTGGTCATTCAGCAAATGGCCCAAGTGTTATGGTCAGGGCCATACAGATTCATATCTGGATTAAGACATTTGTGTAATATCCTTTCCCAGAAGACTTCAGACAACTTGAACTCCAAAAATGAAAATAATTAACTCTACTTAGGACTTTTCTTATATCCTGGAATTTGCCAAAGGCTGTGCAGTGCTGGGGAAGTGGCTCAGGAGATAAAGCCCTTGATGCACAGTGTCAGGACCTGAGTTTGGATCCCCAGAACACACATCTGTAATCACACTGTTCCCATGGTGAGTTTAGGAGACAGAGACTGAAAAATCGCTGGAAATTGTGTAAGCCAGCTAGCCCAAGATATGGTGCCTGGTAATGTACACATAAGCTTCTATGTACAGCTATGCTCCCTCATTCACACACATGAATGTGCACACACCTACCCTATCATGAATGCACAATACACTGGGACCTCACATAGTGTTCTGACACAGCCCCACAAACACTGTGGCCTTCTGTCAACTATGCCTTAAAAGTGCTAAGAATAGGCCGGGCGTTGGTGGTGCATGCCTTTAATCTCAGCACTCAGGATGCAGAGGCAGAATCTCTGAGTTCGAGGCCAGCCTGGTCTACAGAGCAAGTGCCAGGACAGGCTCCAAAGCTATACAGAAAACCCTGTCTCAAAAAACAAAAAACAAACAAACAAACAACAAAAAGTGCTAAGAATATCCTAGATCCCTGCACAGCTGGAGCTGAGGATAGAACCCAGGGCTTCATGAATGCTATGTAAGCATTCAACTGTGGAGCTGTGCCACAAGCCTCCCCAGTCTTTACCCATTTTTAACAGAAGGAATCCTCTCTATGAGCCTTTCCATCGAATGCTAATAGATTCTTACTTAGCAGTTCTCCCCATGAGCCTGGCATTGTGGGTATCCAATTCTTTCCTGCCTCAAGCTTTTAAGTAGGATCTTGCTTTGTAGGCTTTCCTGAAAGGACAGAGAAAGGCTCTTCAAATGAGTGCTGGGCTGGGTAAAGGAAACTGCTAATTCCCTCTTGTCACACCCCAGAGTTATGGCAAAAAAGATTGCTTGCCACTAGCAGCGGTTCCAACCCCAAGAAACTGAAGACAAACAGTTCTTGCCCACCATGAAGCAGAGCTTCAGATGCCGTTCAAGATGAGAAACCACAGCAGAATAAGATGGGGCCTTCACTTTCTGAGGTGAAGAGAGGAAATAGAGGGAGACAGCAGTGTGTAATGTTAACTCCGGCTACTCCATAGAAACCGCCCAGCAACAAACACTCTCCAAACCACTTTTTGAGAGGTACTTTTGGGGGATTTTATTGTTCTTTTATTTGCATGAGTGTCCGTGTGAGTGTACACCACACATGCAAAGCCAGAACAGGAAGTTAGATCTGCTGGCTCTGGTTACAGGTGGTTGTGAGCTGTCTGACTTGTGTGCTGGGAACTGAACTTTGAGTGCCCTTCGAGAGCAGTGAGTGCCATTGGAACAGTACTTCTGTGTATATTAGTAGGTGTGTGTTTCTCTGTGTGAGGGGTTATACATGTACACATGTGTGTAGGCTGGAAGACAACCTCTGCTGTCATTCTTCATACATCATCCACTTTTTTTTTTTTTCTCAGACACATATTCTCTCAGGCCTGGAGTTGGCTGAGTAGCCTGAAATAGCTGGTCCCCTGAAGCCCTGGGAATCTATCTGCCTGTCTCTGCCTCCTCAGTGCCAGAATTCCAAGCACAAGCCACCATACCTGGCTTTTTACATGCATTATAAGGATCACTAATCTCAGGTCCTTACTACTCGGGCCACCTTCCCAGCTCCATGTAGCGTATTTCAGTCCAGTCTTAGCCACAGAGTTCTTCCTAGTAGCTGTGCCTTCTCCACAGAATCACCTGGGTCTCAAGACCATAAAGGATTGTCTAATCAGATTGGCCTGTGAGCATGTTTGTACACAGTTATCTCCAGTCTGTTAATTGAGGTGGTAAGGCCCTGCCTACCGGGGATGGCACCGCTCCCTAAGGAGGAGATTCTGAACTGTAAGAAGATGGAGGAAGTGAGATTAACACTAACAGGCACATTAAATCAATGCTCTCTGCTCCTGATGGTGTATATAACAAGACCTGCAATGGACTACAACCTGGAACTGTCCTTGACTTTCCTGTGGCAATGGACTATGTCCTGGAATTCTTGACTTTCCTGTGGCGATGGACTATAACCTGGAACTGTCCTTGACTTTCCTGTGGCGATGGACTATAACCTGGAATTCTTGACTTTCCTGTGGTGATGGACTATAACCTGGAACTGTTCTTGACTTCCTGCCTCAATGGACTATAACCTGGAACTGTGAGCCCAACAAGCCCTTTCTCCCTTAAGCTGCCTTTGTCAGGATATTTTTATCACACCTACAGGCAAAGGACTAAGACAGGTAGTTTTATACAACATATTTTTAGCCATGCCTAAGATTTGAACATAATCTGTCACAAGCCAGGGTGGGATCTCCTACTTGCTCCTGTCATTTCAGCATTCAAATAATTTCTTGTATCTCATTTTATTTTTAATGCTTCAAAAAAAATGCACTGTTCATTCAGCATTTGAGGGTCAGGGAATGAACTGATTCTCTCTGATGAGTGATGACAGAATTCAATCCCACATTTATTTGACTCCAAGGCAAAAGTATGTGAAAAAAGTATGTCAAAATTCAGAAAGCATCTAACTAAAGGAAAAAGAAAAAAAGCAATAAATGAGCTGATTGCAAACACATTCTAGCTTCTCAGATAGGTTTTGCTCAACATGTCTAAACAGAAAGCACAGATATTGCAAAGTTATTGCTTCTCCCTTCTGCAAAATCTCAAATCAAGAAAGCCAGAAATTGAGGCTGGAGACATGGCCCACCAATTAAGAGTGTATACTGACTGGGCAGAAGAATTGTGTCCATATCCTGGCATCTACATCAGGTGACTTCACAGCTCCCTTTAACCCTAGGGGGATTGGAACCCTCTTCTGGCCTCTGCAGGTACTGCACTCACATGTACATATCCACACAGAAACATACACAATATACATAATTTATAAAATTAACATTTATTAAAGTAAGCCAGAAATTTATCCTCTAAATCTTTAGATAGAGTTAATTCTATTATACAGATGAGTGACCATACTTCAGCTCTTTGATCTTGAAGGGGAAAACATCACTTTTAAAGGTAACATGTCAGGTTGAAGATACAGTACATTTTATTAGAGCGCTTGCTTGGTACGCATAAAACCCTGGGTTCCAGCTAGTGCTGCATAAACTGGGTGTGACAGAGCATACCTGTAATCTCAGCAACAGGAAGTGAAGGTGGGAGGATCAGAAATCCTCAGCTACATAGCAAGTTCAGGGCCAGCTGGAGTCACACGAAATTACAGGAGGAAAAATTGCTCACAAAGAAAGTGATGGTAGGGATGTTCCACTTAATGGAAAGCAGGGTCCTCAGCCAGGGGTATAGATGTAGAACCATCTCAGCAGGCTACACCCAAGCAAGAGACTGCTTAACCTATTTGTTTTAAACACAAGAGACACCATACAGTCAAGCCTGAAGCACAACAAAGATAGCTTTCTGAGGAGGTTGGAAACCTGAGAAAGACATAGAGCAGACTCTATTATAGATGTCCCTCATCCCTATACATGTCAATGACATCCCTGTGCCCCCTTACACTGAAACAAGAGAGATATACCTTCCCCACCCTGCCTCTGACCAAAGCCCATTGGCATGAAATCCCTGTTTTCCATGTCTGTCTTCCTGATCTGGACTTCTAGGTGGAGCCTGCACACTCCTGCTTGAATCTCCAGGTGAGAGCATTCTAGAAGCATTATGGTACCTTGCTAGCCCCAGACCTCAAGGTGATTCTAGATCCTGTCAAGTTGGCAGTATTAACCATCACATGTGTGTAGCACCAGCAATAGCATGAAAGTCTGCAAACACCTCCCAAACACAGGCATTTGTCCAACTCACTTGTACACAAATCAAGATCCATCTGCCCTCTTCCTCCACCAAGAATTCTACCACCCCCCCCCCAGGACTTTATAGAAAGGAAACAATCCTCATAAAGACAGTTAAGGAAACTCAAGCCCCCCGAAGTCCTAGAACATAGCATTGTTGTCCAACTGAAGATGGTGTTTCTGTCAAGCAGGTTGTTTAAGTTTGCTTTTGTGTTGCTGTGATCAAACACGCTAACCAAAAACAACTTAGAGAAGGAATGAATCTATTTAGCTTACACTTCTGGGTGAAAATCCATCTCTGAGGGAAGTTGGAGCAAGAGCCTGGAGGCAAGAAGCATGGAGGAATATGCTTACTATTTATTCATAGGGTAATGCTTAGCTTATAAAGCCAAGGACCATCTGTATAAGAAATGGTACTGCCCGCAGTAGGCTAGGCCGTCTTACATTAACAGTCAAGACAATCACCCACAAACATGCCCACAGACCAATCTGATATAGGCAATTCCTCAATAGAGGCTTTCCTCTCACATGAATCCAGGTAGTGTTAACATAAGTGGGATATATATAATGACTCTATTTTCTGATCAAAGCCTCCTGTGCCAAGCAAGTCTCCATAGCAGACCAGGGATCCTCACATAGCCCTCCAGTCAGTGAGCATACTCTGGTTCATTTCCATGTCTCTCTCTCTCTCTTATTCACCCATTCCTACATGTCTCTCTGAGAAACTCAGAGGATCACTCTTAGATGCAGAGCAAAAATGTCAGAAGGAACAGCATAAAAGATGATGGCCAGCCCACCTCCATTAACCACTTCCTATGTTGGGGGTAAACAGTCTCCAGAAACAGCAGGAGGATGAATGACATCCTATTTGGGTGAAGGAGATCTGGAGCCCCTGAGCTTGCCTCTCTGGCCAGCAGCATTTATTTCTAGGTCGAGCTTTAATATTCCTTCAATACTTACATGGAAAGTTCTTGCAATCATGATCCTGCCTCAACTAAAGAGTCCTTATTAAGAAATGTTAGCACTGGGCATTGGTAGCTCACGCCTTTAATCCCAGCACTCAGGAGGCAGAGGCAGGCAGATCTCTGTGAATTTGAGGCCAGCCTGGTCGACAGAGCGAGTTCCAGGACAGCCTCCAAAGCAATACAGAGAAACCCTGTCTCAAAAAACCAACCCCCTGATGGGGAATGTACTGTGTTTGTTTATCTTATTGATTGTTAAATAAAATACTGTTTGGCCAATGAAACAGCAAGTAGATGGGACTAGGAGTCAAAGAGGATTCTGGGAAATGTAGTAGAGAAGTGCTGATCCAGGCAGGAAGTGACATAGCAAGGAGACTCATATTTAAGTGAAGGAGAAACAGGAAGAGCTCTCCTTGCCCTCCGCTCCTGCTCCAGCGGCACAATGTGATCACCGGCAAGGAGGGACACCAATAAGGTGTCCGATAAGATAAGTCTTATAAAATATATGGGTTTGTGATAATTGAGACTGAGCTAACAGATGAGAATCCTAGTCATTGGCCAAGTAGCTTTGAACCTAATACAAGTTTTTGTGTATTTATTTGGGCCCTAACTCAGGCAGGCGGCTGGCGTAAAGCTCACACATGGTGGTGGGAGCTCAGGTGGCTTTTGGCAGAAAGATTTATCGTAACAACCCCCCCCACCAAAAAAAAAAAAAAAGAAAAAAGGAAGAAAGAAAGAAATGTTAGCATGCTGGGAAGTAGTGGCACACACCTTTAATCCCAGCACTCAGGAGGCAGAGGCAGGTGGATCTCTGTGAGCTGGAGGCTAGGCTGGTCTACAGAGTGAGTTCTAGAACAGTCAAAGCTACACAGAGCAACCCTGTCTCAAAAAGCCAAAGGAAAGAAAGAAAAAAAAAGTGTTAAGACTAATGTTGTTTGGCCTGGCCAGTGGCTATGAGCCACTTCTCTCTTTTTAATGATCCCTGTGTCCTACAGGAGTACTAGATTGCAATATGTGAATTCCTCATTCAGAACTTGGGAATGGAGCTTGATCTCACAAGACCACAATGAAACAATCTTCAGACAGCCATCTCCATCTGCTGACTGCCCTTCAGCAAACACCAGCTTTAATACACAGAAATTAAACCAGTAGGAGTCAAAATATTTTTTTTAGATTTATGTGTATGTGTGTTTAGCCTACTTGTCTGTAGGTGTATCATGTATATGCCTGGTACCTGCAGAGGTCAGAAGGGGGCACTGAATTTCCTGGAAATGGAGTTACAGATGGTTGAAAACCACTACATGGGTGCTGGGAACGGAACCCAGGTCTTCTGCAAAAGCAGCGAGTGCTCCTAATTGCTAACCCAGGTCTCCAGACCCTGATAGCATTTTCGTAAAGGTCTCATGAAGAGCAATGTAATCAAGCCTGGCTTGTGGGGTACTGGGGATGGATACCTGAAGTCCATCCTTTTGCATCTTAGAATCCAAGTTCTGAAGGCAGGAGAGGGACCTTTTAATCCCCACCCCTTGATGTATATCTATGCTTCCAAAGATAGCCAAAAATCTGATTAGACAAAAGGGGTGTTCCCCAGCCAGGGACACCTGTCTATCACCCTGCAAATTCATCCCAGTCATCCTGTGCTTGTGTACACACACACACACACACACACACACACACACACACACACACACACATCCTTTCAATATCCAAGGGAAGTAAGAAGACCATTATTTATGCAAAGAGATGCTTTTACCCCAGTCAGGACTCAGGCTCCCTACAAACAAAATACAAACAAACATCCTGCAAAAGGCCCATCCAGACAAAGCTCCTCTCCAGAAAAAAAGCTCAATGTCAAGAACAAAGTGAGAAGCATTTTTGCATGTGCTTCGGATTCAGCAGATTGCAGTCAGTGAGGTTAAACAATGGAGTGGGATCATTTCCTGCTATCACCTAGGAAACTTGCAAGGTTCAAGGTCTTATTGATATGTCCCCTTTTCCTTTAAGAAGGGGAGTATTTTTGGAGAAGTGAAATTGAAGGGGGGTAACAGATGGAAACATGAAGGATACCCTATGACTTTTTAGGAAAACTAGGTCCTTGAGGCTTTTTATTTTAAGTGTGTGTGTGTGTGTGTGTGTGTGTGTGTGTGTGTGTGTACGCTTTGCATGCATATGGAGACTAGAAGACAACCTGGGCTGTCATGCCCTAGAGTTTAACAAATAGGCTAGGGGCTGACTGGCTGACCGTTTCCTTTTAGTGCGGGGATTACAAGTGTACCTTTCGGGGACTTTTTGTTTTGTTTTGTTTTTTCCATGATTCTGGGGAATAGAACTCCGGTCCTTATGCTTGCATAGCAAACACTTTGCCAACTGAGTCATCTCCCCAGCTTAATCATTGTTTAGTGGAAGTTAGAGACAATCTAAATTTCCAGAAAGCTCTCATTTACCATTCTCTTAGGTCTGGGTGAGAGGTGGCTCTAAAAGCAAGTTCAGCATTTTAAGGGTATCTATGTTGCCGACAAACAAGCTAATCCTGTGCACAACCTCTGCGCCCCCTCACCCAACATTTAGTATTTGCCCCAACAACAGGAAATGACAGACAAGCAACTACTGGGAACTTGGGGTGCTTGGGCTGGTTTGGTCTTCCCATTCCCATGAAGGAACAGGGAATTGCCAGTCACCCCTCCCCAGGACACCCCACCTGCACAGAGGCCAGTCATCCCAAGGATCCATTTCCTTGGGGATTCACCTAGTTGTTGTTTTCATTGTCTCTGGAGGCTAAGAGTAAGATACCATTTTATTAAAGACTATAGCACAAAAAATTTAAAAACATCTTTGCCAAGTGGGCTGGGGACATTACTTAGTCAGTAGAATGCTTGACTATCATGCAGGAAATCCAGGTTCTATCCCTGACACTATATATTAACTTTGTACAGTGTTGCCTGGAATTCTAGAACTTTGAAGGCAGAGGCCAGAGGATCAGAGTTAGCTTACCAGTTAAGAGCACTTGTTCTCACAAAGGTCCCAGATTCAATTCCCAGCACCCACATGGTGGCTTACAAGCATCTATAACTCTAGTTCCAGAGGACCCAACACCCACTTCTGACTTCATCAGGTACCAGGCAGGCACATCCTTCAGACATACATGTAAAGAAAACACCCATACCCATAAAATTAAAACTTAAAAAAAAAAAAAAAAGAAAAACTGAAACCAATATTCGGAAACCTCTAGAATAAAGCGCTCTTTTGATGTGTCCCTGAGGCTCTTCACCTATCTTCCCAGGGTGAAATTACTAGAAAGACAAGCATGAAATCGTCTTATGACATGCCATAAGGTTCTCGTAAAATAAGGTGTGTCCTGGCTGGCTGAGATTAGTGGACTTCTGTTGAACTATGACACTCAAGCCAAAGAGACGGTAGAATGGAAGCTAAAGTCCTCTGAACAATACAATGTCACCTTGCCAAGCCTGTAGGCACCAACCTCCCGGGGTTAGCAGGGAGCAGGCAGGAGTGAACCACTTGGGAACAAAAACAACTGATAATAACTATCACTGTAGACTTGAGGTCGGGGAGTCCTGTGGGAGGAAGGGGAGGAAGATGAAAGGTAGAGCTAGACCATTCCCATCAGTCACACCAACACCTGGTCGTCTTTATCTGAGGAGACCCTTCTATGGGCATAGCTGGTATTATGACTAAGATTCAGCAGGATCTGTCTTAATAAACTGTAGAGTAATTCCTAAAGAAAATCTAAGAGTGGAAAAAAGAAAAGAACTGCCATTCATTTCAGAAAATTCCCCTTAATGTCACTTTAAATGCATGTACTCCATCTGCAAGGGTTGAAGGGGTTTACTCACCAAGCCAACTGTGTCCAGCACAAATAAAGGCAATGTAAAAACTTAGGGTCCTATATGCTATTAGGAACTAGAATGGCTTCCAGTGGCAGCATGGACACCTGAAAGTATCCCAGTCAGTTGTTCTCTGTGGGTGTGTCTAGCTCCTGACTTCCTATCATTCCTTAGCTTCTATTTATAGCACCAGTCAGCCTGCGGGACACTGCAGTGATCAGGGCTGAACTCTCCCAAAACTTGCCTTATTCGGATTTCCTGGGCTCTTCTGTGCTGGCTCCTCTTCCTCATCTGCATCTTCTCCCTTTCATACAGTGCGAGCAACTCACTAGAAGCCCTTGCAGGAGAGAGAGGAGCTCAGACGCGCTTAGCTGCACATGCCTCTTGCTCTCTATTTAAACCTAAACCTCCTGTCAGGACCCAGAAGTTGGAACTGTGGGGTCACTGGCCCTCTTTGTTTGTTCCGCTTCTCCATGTGAGTAAGTTTCCTTTCTCTGCCTCTCACTATGACTTGTTTAGCTGGCCTGTTGAGGATGGTGACTGATCTTAGCTTGTTGGGGCTGCGGGAGTCCAGCTCTAACCTGACAGCTCTGAGGACACACTTATTAAAGGCAGTGTCTTTGGAACCTGAAACATAGGAGGAACTCAATAAATTCATATCTGGGCAGTTTTACAATTCAAGGTCAGTGTCAAGACACCTTAAAGAGTTTTATTTGAGTCCTTGTCCTCAGCTTTCTGGAGGAGTCATTTCCTGCTTCACACTGCCACTGGTCTCATTCTCTCCTGCTTTCTTCCCTTTCTCTTTTTAGATGTCCAGGGTCCCTTCTCCACCAGCTGGCTGGTCTCTTCACGTTTCATTGTATTTGGTTTCTGCTCCTTCTTATCTCTGATCTCCAGGGGGGGGAGGAGGAGGGTGTTGATCAATGTCCTGAAACAGAATCTCGGTGGCCCAGGACATAGAGTACACAAAATACAAGAAACACGTCTAGGCACAAATCATCATCTCCAGGAGGGGTAAGAGGAAATCCTCCTGAGAGTGAGGGTCAAAACCAGCGGCAGTCACTCTCCTTTTTAAAAAAAGATATGACTATGTAGGGGCCAGTGAGATGGCTTGGTGGGTAAAGGAGCTTGCCACCAAAGTCGATAACCTGAGTTTGAACCCTGGGACCCACATGAAAGAAGAGAAACTCCTGCTAGTTGCCTTTTGACTTCCATATGTGTACTCCCACATGTATGTGTGTGTGTGTGTGTGTGTGTGTGTGTGTGTGTGTGTGTGCATACATACACACCCATACATACACACAATGTAAAACTATAATAACAAAATTAAAAGGTGATTAAAAAGTGAATATAGGGATATATATGTACACACACACACACACACACACATACACACACACAACACAACACACACAAGGATATGGACAAAGCTCAGTCAGAGTGCTCGACTAGCATTTATGAAGCCCTGGGTTGGCTTCCCAGGATCAAGTAAACCAAGTGAGTTGGTGCATACTTGTAATATTGGCACAGGGGAAACGGGGACAAGAGGACTAGGAGTTAAAGGTTGTCTTTCCTCTGCTACACAGTGACTTGAGTTCCAGGTAAGCCTGGGCTATAAGGAACACTTGAAAAGTAAGAGAGGCTGAGAAGATGGCTCAGGTAACCTATAAAGTGCCTGGCCAGCATGAAGACTTGAGTGTCTGTAACTCCAGTGCTGTGTGGGTGAAGGAGAAGGAAGATCCCAGGGGCAATCCCAGGGGCTCCCTGGACAGCCAGCCCAGATGAACTGAGTTGAACTGAGCTCACAAAATAAAGTGGAGAGGGGGACAGAGTAAGACATTCAACATCAATCTCTGACCTCCACGTGCAGGCACACACAAGTGTACATAGGTAAATAAGTAACTATTAAGGATGTCCCCCGCACAGTATTGCCTCCAGAGTGTCAGTGTTCATTCTTCTTTTTATAAATGGTTTCATGGGAGCAAGACTCTCCCAAAGGGTGAAAGTGGGGGCCATCCAAATAAACAGATGCTGGGGTGACCTCCATCCGTAAAATTTCTTTCATTGTTACTTCATAACTGTATTTTTGCTACTGTTATGAATTATAATTCAAATATCTGATATGCAGCCCCTGGGAAGGGGTTATTCAACACCCCTTCCCCAAGGGTCGAAAAGTATAGGTTGAGAAACACTGCTCTAGAATTTCATAAAAACCACATTCTGGGTTTCAGGGGAAATTTTTTCTTTTCTTTTTCTTTTGAGCCAGGATCTCATGTATCTCTGGCTGGCCTAGAGCTTGCTATGTTTTGGAGGACAGATATGATTCTCCTGCCTTAGTGCTGAGTTATAAGAATACACCACAATAGCCCACTTTTAAAAAGTATCTAGATATTTAGGTATGTATGATGTATATACATGTGTGTAGTGATGTTGTGTGTATGTCTCTGTGTGTGTGTGTGTGTGTGTGTGTGTGTGTGTGTGTGAGAGAGAGAGAGAGAGAGAGAGAGAGAGACAGAGAGAGAGAGAGAGAGAGAGAGCACCTTGGCATGCATGTGGAGGTCAGAGGTCAACCTCAAGTATACGATCCTCACTCCCACCTTGAGACAACCTCTGGCTCTTCACTGCTATGCATACCAGGCTAGCTGCCCCCAGCTTTGGGGCTTCTCTGGGCTGCTTCCCATCTGACCTCAGAAGTGCTGAGGTTCCAGCTTGGTGCTGTGTCCAGCCTTATGTGGACTTTCATCCCCCAGCCAGAATCTTTCTTCTCCTCCCTTTTTAATGTAAAAGTGAGTGCCACTCTGAGGTCTCTCTGAGTTAGAGTAGTAGCTGGTGCCTAGGAGCAATGACAAAGGGAATGGAGAGGGAAGAACGAAGCAGGAAACTGACAAAGCACAGTTTTCACGTCAGAGGAAATAAAAGATGATTTATTCTAGAGCCAATTATGAGTGACCATGACCCAGGAACAGAAGTTCAGCTCCCCCAGATACCATGTCCCCATGAGGAAGCAGTTTCACTTATTTTTTTTTTTTTTTATGGTGGCCAAATAGAGAAAGTCACAGTTAATTACTCTGTAAATACACTGGTACAGCATCTATGGGTGAGCAATAACAGTAACACCCGGAAATCTCTGATGACCTTCTTAGATTTGGGCTGAGGGAAGGTAGAGGTCTAATGAGTTAATACATTCCTAAAGGCTTTATATAACAGTCCCAAGGATGTCAGGTCAGACCTAAAAGTGGGCAAAGACTGGCTATTTAGTGGGCTAAAAACAGCCCAAGGTAACTAGGCCTGGACTTGCAACATTCCAACTCTTCACAATCAGAGTTAGGCAACAAACTTGAACAGCGTTTTTTTCTGGAAATTCAATGCAACATGGCATCAACAACTTAACACGGGGGTCTCTGGGGAAAATGATTTAGTTTTTTCTTTCTCATCACCGATCTTCAGCTTAAAAGAAAACCAACTATTCTTAAATGCTAAGATAAGCAAATTCTGGGTATTTCCTACCTGCTAAGAACACTGCTGGAGAATGCAGCCTGTACAAACCTAGCTCCAAATGGCAGAGTTGGGCTTCAACACTGGAATGACCAAAGATTCCAGGCCTGCAAGATAGCTCAGCAGGTAAAGGTACTCACCATCATGTGTGGTGAAGGAGAGAGCCTTTGACTAGCACATGAATGCTGTGGTACACACACACACACACACACACACACACACACACACACACACACACACACCAAAATTTTAAATAGAAGTCAAAGAAAAAATAATTGGTTTTTTACATCTCAAACATAAAAGATTCCCTCAGTCCCACCAGCTCAGAAAGCACCCCTTCCAAATGATAGCTGGCATCTCTTCATGCACCTGCTGGGGCAGGGACTTACTTTATTATTATTATTATTAGAAACAAGACTGTTTTACATGACAATCCCAGTTCCTTTCTCCCTCCAGTCCTCCCCTACCACCCCCCCCCAACTAAAACCCTACCTATCACATATCCTTTCTGCTCCCCCTGGATGGTGAGGCCTTCCATAGGGTGTCATCAGAGTCTATTGCATCCTTTGGGATAGGGCCTAGGCCCACCCCCATGTGTCTTGGCTCAGGGAGTATTCCTCTATGTGGAATGAGCTCCCAAAGTCCACAACTATGCTAGGGATAAGTACTGAACTACTTACTACAGGAGGTCCTGTAGATTTCTGAGGTTTCCTCACTGAAACCCATGTTCCTGGGGTCTGGATCAGTCCCATGCTGGTATCCCAGCTATTAGTCTGGGGAGCAAGAGTTCCCCGATGATCAGGTCAGCTGTTTCTGTGGGTTTCACCAGCCTGGTCTGGACCCCTTTGCTCTTCACTCGTCCTTCTCTGCATCTGGATTCCAGTTCAGTTCAGTGATTAGCTGTGGGTGTCTGCTTCTACTTCCACCAGCTGCTGGATGAGGGCTATCGGATGGCATATAAGACAGTCATCAATCTCATTATCAGGGGAGGGCATTTAAGGTAGCCTCTCCTCTGTTGCTTAGATTGTTAGCTGGTGTCATCTTTGTAGATCTCCAGACATTTCCCTAGTGCCTGACTGATTTCTTTGTAAACCTAAAATGTCTCCCTCTATTATGGTATCTCCATTCTTGTTATCTTCTATTCTTCCCCTGACTCAGCCTTTCTGCTCCCTCATGTCCTCTGCACCCCTCCTCTTCTCCCCTTCTCATTCTCCTAGCTTCCTCCCCCCTCTTCCCGTGCTCCCAATTTGCTCAGGAGATCTTGACCCTTTCCCCTTCTCCAGGGAACCATATATGTCTCTCTTAGGGTCCTCCTTGTTTACTAGCTTCTGACAGTGTGGATTGTAGGCTGATAATCCTTTACTCTATGTCTAAAAGCCACATATGAGTGAGTACATACCATGTTTGTCTTTTTGTGATTGGGTTACCTCACTCAGAATAGTTTCTTCTAGTTCCATCTATTTTCCAGCAAATTTCAAGATTCCATTGTTTTTTTTTCCGCTGAGTAGTACTCTATTGTGTAAATGTACCACATTTTCTCTATCCATTCTTCAGTTGAGGGGCATCTAGGCTGCTTCCAGTTTCTGGCTATTACAAATAATGCTGCTATGAACATGGTTGAACAGATGTTCTTGTTATATGAATGTGCTTCTTTTGGGCATATGCCTAAGAGTGGAATTGCTGGATCTTGTGGTAGACTGATTCCCATTTTCCTGAGGAGTCGCCATACTGATTTCCAAAGTGGCTGTATAAGTTGGCACTCCCACCATCAGTGGTGGAGTGTTCCCCTTTCTCCACATCCTCTCCAGCATAAACTGTCATTGGTGTTTTTGATTTTGGCCATTCTGACAGGAGTAAGATGGTGTCTCAGAGTTGTTTTGATTTGCATTTCCCTGATGGCTAAGGATGTTGAACACTTTCTTATGTGTCTTTCAGCCACTTTAGATTCCTCTATTGAGAACTGTCTATTTAGTTCTGTACCCCACTTTTTAATTGAATTGTTTGGTGTTTTAGAGACTAGCTTCTTGAGTTCTTTGTCTATTTTGGAGATCAGTCCTCTGTTGGATGTGGGGTTGGTGAAGATCTTTTCCCAGAGGTACTTACTTTTATGTTATCATTTAATACACATTTGTATGCACTGTTTCACAGACAACCTGTTTCAAGCAGACTAAAGAGCACTACAGAGGGCAAAGGCCATATCCTCTCCATGGTGTGTACACGACTCTCTGGAGAAGAACAAGCACTCAGAGGCCCCTTGTTAATACTTGTAGAACCCTTGAGATGGCCCAACAGGTCAAGAAACTTGCTGCTCAAGCCTAAGGACCTGAGTTCGATCCCCAGGACCCACAGTGGAGAGAACCAACTCCACAAAGCTATCCTCTGACTCCCACACATGTGCCTTGGCATGCACATCCACATGTACCCCCCCATACACACAAATAAAACTAAATGCAGGCAGTCACATAAGAAAGCTTAATATGTAAGTTCCCAACATAAAAATCTGCTTTTCTTATTTTTTAAAATTTGGGTTTGAAATGACCTTCCAGAAGATCCAGGCCCTGTCTTGATGTCAAGTTCACAGTCGTGCAGTCTGTGAGCACAGGACCTGCCCATTTATGAACTCTGACAAGGAGATACAAGAACAGCAGAGGAAGAGAGAGAAAACAGCAGACACATTACAAAACGGGGAAGGAGACAGGAAGAGAGGCCCCCACTAGGGGGCCAGAGCCCCAGAAATAATGAGAATAATGACTGTATAGGCAGCTTCATTCCATTGCCCCTATGTCCTTACACCTGTGAGGACAGAGGTAGCGTGCTCACCAAGGATGGCTAAAGCACTGGCTCTATAAACACAAATCCCTCTCCATGGTGTGTACACATGGTGAGAAGCCAGGTTAAAAAAAGCTGAACATGGTGGCGCATGCTTATATTCACAGCACTGGGTAGGCACAGACAGGCAGATGCCTGGGGCTCAGTGGAAACCAGTCTAGCATACTTAGCAAGTTCCAGGTTCCAGTGAAAGAGTCTATCAAAAAACAAACAAACAAGCAAACAATGTTGAGGGTGGGGAGAAGTCTGGGTAATTACTTGGGTTCCAATCATAGGAATAGGAGTTTAGACCCCCTGGAAAGCCAAGTAAATGCTGAGTGAACATGGTGGCCCACTTGTAATTCCAGTTTGAAAGTCAAAGACAGGGGACCCCCCCCCCCCAGAACAAGCTGGCTTGTAAGACTAGCCATATCAGGAAGCTCTGGGTTTGACTGAGAGACCCTGCCTCAATAAGTAAAGTCAGGACAAGTCAGGACAGTTCTCAGTATCAACCTCATTCCTCCACAGATAGGCATACTCATCTGCGCTGAGGAGTACACACATACATATATGCATGCATACCACATACCTGAAAAAAAAAGAATTAGCTCCTGAAGAGTATCTGAGGTTTTCCTGTGGCCTCCACAAGCATGTGCACACACGTTCACATGCACACTTGTTCACACACACACACACACACACACACACACACACACACACACACACATATTCTCGACTATGCTCATTAATAGCTGCATAGGGACAGAGAATAACAGATACTGTGACCAAACTTTCCTTACATAGCTGTTACCATCTGTCAGCTCTGGCAGACACAGGCCTTGATGGTAAGGGACAAATCTATTCAGACAAAGACTATGACATAGCCTGTCACTTCTAGGAAGGAAATAAGATTTATAACCCAGCACTTGGAACTCCACTGTCCATGAACAAATAGGTAGCTCAGAATAATGCCACTGACAGAGATACATGGCCATTTATGCAGCCACACCAGGCTTTGTTCTTTATCTCGACGACTCCCCAGCTCACTCAAGAGGAAGTCAAAATGTACCCTGGCAAAGGCAAACTTTCTCCATCACCCTGACTTCTCGCCACTCTCAATGCTAATCTCACTTGCTTCACCATATCCATCTCCATGTCTCCTGTCCTTGTGTGTGTGTGTGTGTGTGTATGTTGTGTTATGTGTGTGCACACACATTAATTGTATATGTAAGTATGTGTGCATGTGTGCATGTGCATGAGAAAGCCAATGGACAACTTCAGGTTCCCCGGGAAGGGAAATAAAATGGATTTTGCAGATGCACTGGAGGTGGGTGGAGATGGGAGCAGGAGGGATGGGGGGATGGGATGGAAAGAGAGAGGGCAGGAAGAGACATTTGGGGAGGGGTAGAAACCCAGTACAGTGGAGACTTCCTAGAATCTATGAGGGTGACACTATCGAAGACCCCTGTTAATGGAGGATATGGAGTCTCACATGAGCTCACAGATTGAAGTGGTAAGCACTTGGCTTGCGTGTGTCTGCACTAGCTCCTCTGTGTATATGTTGTGTTTTTTTGTTTTGTTTTGGTTTGGTTTGGTTTGGTTTTTTTGTTTTGGTTTGGTTTGGTTTGGTTTTTGGAGACAGGGCTTCTCTGTGTAGCTTTGGAGCCTATCCTGGCACTCGCTCTGGAGACCAGGCTGGCCTTGAAGTCACAGCGATCTGCCTGCCTCTGCCTCCCAAGTGCTGGGATTAAAGGCGTGCGCCACCAACGCCCGGCTATGTTGTGGTTTTTAGCTTAGTGTTTTTGTGAGACTCCTCTGACAGTGGAAGCAGTGTGTCTCTGCTCTTTTTCCTGCTCTTGGGACTCTTTTCCTCCTGTTGGGTTGCCTTGTCCAGCCTTGGTGTGAAGGCTTTTGCCTTGTGTTACTGTATTTGGTTTTGTTGTGTTTGATTGTTCTCTTGGAGGCCTGCTCTTTTCTGATGGGAAATGGAAGGGGAGTGAAAATGAGGAAGAGGGGAGATTTGGGGGACCTGGGGGGGAGTAGAGGAAGGGGAAATTGTGACCAGGATGTACTGTAAGAGAGAAGAATCTATTTTCAATTTAAAAGGAAAAAAGAAAAAATAATTTATTAATTTTTAAATGATCCAATAGTTGAGATGGGGGTGGGACTCCTCTAACATTAATAAGTGTAGTTACTAGACCAACTTTTGGAATCACTGTTTTCTTGAACAAGGAATAAATGCTCAATCCCCAGAATCAGTAGGAAAAACAAGTTACCAAAGAAAGGGAGTGGGGGTGGGGTATAAGCAAAA
The DNA here is from genome assembly GCF_003668045.3 of Cricetulus griseus. NCBI lineage: Eukaryota > Metazoa > Chordata > Mammalia > Rodentia > Cricetidae > Cricetulus > Cricetulus griseus. The sequence continues at coordinate 61,537,841 of NC_048598.1, forward strand.
CAGCCACACCTAGCCAGGCTGGATACACCAGTTTCCACAATGGGAGAAGTTGTCAATAGCCCTGGGGTAGAATGAAGACAGCAGAGTAGCTTTCCCTGTATGAGTAGACCCAAAGCTTCACCAGTCTGCCCCGAGTCCCAACAGGGCCCCAGTCCATCATAGGAGTCTTTGTTCCTGGCTGGGGTCTGTATGCTTCTGAGTCAGCTCAGCACACGGACAGGGCACTTGCCTCTGACAAGAGGGCAGAGACGGAAGGCTCAATGCACAAACCAGAAAGCAAAGGAAGATAGTGTGCTTTTCTTTTCTGATATGGGTCTCATGCAGCCCCACCTAGCCTCAAACTGATGACCCTGGACCTGAGATCCTCCTGCCTCCTTCTCCTGTTCTGGGATAACAGGCACACACCAATGATAGATACCCTGTTTATGCCATGCTAGGAATGGAGCCCAGGGTCTCAGGCATGCTAAGCGAGCACACTACCAGCTGAGCCTCAGCCCTATGAAGATAGCATTCTTAGGAATTGAGTTAAATTAAGAAATAATAGCTTAGCTTTAAGAGCTCCAGAGTAGAGTATAATGTTTACTTTCAAATCTATCACCAATTTTGGAAGACATGAAAGTATTAATTCCTCAGAAATGGTAGGCAAGCAAGTTTCCTGGAGTGCTAATTTTTACCTTCTGCTAACCAAAATGTTTGAAGACAACTTTAATATGCCACAAGAAAACATTGCGAAGTAGCTGCGGAGCTGCACACACATGCCATTCATCCACAAAATACATTTTTGTCTCTTTTATACTCGCTCTTTGTCAAGGGCCGCCCAGCAACGAACACTTAAACATGTTAGGCTGTAATATGATCCCCTCGGTGGAAGAGAAAGCATGGGTTGCAGTTATCCAGAGTATAAATAGAGGTGATTGGAACGATGCTCAGTGGCTGAGAGCACTTGCTGCTCTTCCAGATGTCCTAAGTTTGGTTCCCAGCACCCACATCAGGCAGCTCATAACCACCTCTAACCCCAGCTCCACGAGACTCAAAGTCCTCTAGCCTCCATGAGCACCTGCACACAGGTGGCATGCACAACCATATATGCATCAAAAATAAAAATAAATCTTTTAAAAACAGAATTCATGGAGAAAGAAGAACTCAAGGCAGAGTCTCCCAGTCCCAGCCCACCCTTTAAGCCCACATAGTCCCCCATTCCTGGTACTTTTCCAGCTCCTTTGGTTTATCTACTACATTGGATGGCAGGAAGGAGTCCACAAACTATGTATGCTGGTGTGAGTATGTGTTTGTGTGCATACATACATATAGAGGCCAGAGGTCCACATCAGGTGCCATTTCTCAGGAGCTGCTCATCTTGTTTTTAGACAGGGAGGGTCTCTCACTTTACCTGGAACTCACCAAGTGGCCTAGGCTTGCTATCCAACACTGACATGGGTGGTCTTAACTGCTGAGCTGTCTCTCCAGGCCCCAGAGCTACATTTTAAAACTATCATAGGTGCACTCATACACACACACACACACACACACACACACACACACACACACACAGTTATTTTGGGATACAGATCGATAGCAATACTAATCAAACTAATTCAACTCAGGCAATTATTACAGAAGGTGCCATTTATTTCTCCTTCCTAAAAATCATCTGATGGAGAAAAAAGGAAAGGGATGCAAATTGGTGGGGCAGCAGGTTTGTCTCAAGGTACAGAAAATGACTCAGGAGCAAGTGAAGGTTTTCTGCTAAGCCATATTCATTAACACAGCAGGAGGTGCGACACCATCTGGCACCCCTGTCCAGACAAGACACACTGCTTAGGATCAATGCTAAACCTGAAAGGCAAGGCAAGCAAGTTTATTTTTATTCTTAAAAAGAAAAGCATGCACAAAACTACAAGGACATATAGGCCTGCATTAAGCATGCCAGGGACATTTAATGAGACTAGAAAGTGGGATCCAAGACCAGGAGCCAGCAGAAGCTAGCTGGCTTTCATCACAAGTGATTTAACAGTCTCCCAGCAAACCCCATAGGGCCTAGGCAGCAACTCTTTAATAAACCACAAAGATGTGAGGCATGCAAGTAAAGAAAACTGCCTGGGATCCATGGACACTAGACTCAGACGGTGGAGGCTGGGCAAAAGGGCTCCAGGGATAGTTCAAGGCCAGTCACCATGGGACATCTGCTGGGAATAACTATGAGACAAGCACCTCTGCTTGGTTCTCCCTTGGAGCAATGGTTCCTTTACGAAGCTCAGATTCTAGCATCTTCCTTTTCCAAGTAAAAATCACTGTGCACCCGCCCCCCCCCCCATAGTCATTTAATACTGCTCAATCCCCCTGCCCCAAAAGGACTGGCCAGTGCTGGAAAAGCACAAAGAAATTTTAAATATCAGTAAATCAGTAAATAGATTTTGCTGTGGCATAGATATGGGGCTAGAAAGATGACTCAGCAAGCAAAGTGCTTGCTGCACAAGCCTGAGAAGGACCTGAGTTCAGATCCCCAGCACCCACATAAATGCAAGGTACAGCGCTGTGCATCTGCTATCCCAGAACTTCTACAGGGAAATGGGAGGCAGAAACGGGAGAACACCCAGAAACCGGCAGACTGAACAACCCACCGCTGTGGTACATCACGGCCCCATGTTTCTGCTATTTCCTTGGAATAAAAGACTGGCCTGATAAAATACAAGTGTTTAGGTTTTTTGTTTTGTTTATTTTATTTTATTTTTTAGGTTTTTTTGAAACAGGGTTTCTCTGTGTAACAGCCCGGGCTGTCCTGGAACTAGCTCTGTAGACCAGGCTGGCCTCGAACTCAGAGATCCAGATGCCTGCCTCTGCCTCCCCAGTTCTAGGATTAAAGGCGTGTACCACCACCGCCTGGCGTGTTTAGGTTTTTAGACTAGCGACATTACATATTTATTTCAGAAAAGTGGTACCACGTTGCAGTCCTCAGTAATATGATATGAGTGTAAATATATCCTGTGCTGTCTGAAAAGCTTCTGCACCCCATAAGCCTCTCCGCTGATGTAGCAATCTAAATCCGACCAAATCAAACCTTATTAGGAAAAGCCCAGGTTTAACGGATGAAAGGTTTAACGGATGAAACACTCCGTGATGATTTTCCGCCCCCTCCCCCCGAAGAGGAGACAGGGAAAAGAGACCAAAAAACTATGTGTCTGTTTTCTGCGAGGCAGCTTAAATACCCTGTGAGAGTGGTCGTGAGCATCTCTGGGGGAGGAGCCTCCGATGGCTCTGGAATGGGGCAGGGTTTGGGGAGAGGGAGGTGGGAGGAGGATTGAGGTGGAACTTCCACCAGAACACTCTCAACAAAGTTTCTACTATTCATATTTCACTATTATGTAAAAACTGCTTGCAGGGCCAGTGAGACGACTTGCCACCAAGCCTGATAACCTGAGTTCAATGATGGGAGTCGCATGTTAGGAGAGAATGAACTCTTGAACATTGCTGCTTTCCACACTCAACACTCACACCCTGATACATGCAGCCCACACCTCTGCCCCTACATACCCACACAAACAACTGCCACAGCATGTACTGGGTACCAGCCACTGTGCTGAGTGACTTCCATGCTTAAAGCAGAGCTACAGATGGGGAAACTGAGGCACAGGAGGCAAAGTATTTTCTCCAGCTGATAATTGGAGGAACCTGGGTTTAAACTTTTGGCACTGCAAACTGTCTAAATGAATGAGGAAAAAGTATCAGACAGTGAGCAGCAGAAACCACTGGAAATGTTTCCAACAGTCTGCCTGCAGTGGTATGAACGAGAGTGGTCCCTATACACCATGTATTTGTATACTTAGTCCCCAGTTGGTGAACTGTTTGGAAGGATTAGGAGGTGTGGTGTGGCCTTATGGAGTAAATGTGTTGCTGTGAGTGGGCTCTGAGGTCTCAAAAGCCTGGGATTAGTGGCTTTCTCACTGCCTGCTGCCTGTGGATCAGGATGTAAAACTCTCAGCTACTGCTCCAACACCATGCCTGTTTGTGAGCTGCCATGAGCCCCACCATGATGATATGGACTAATCCTCTGAAACTGTAAGCAAACCTCCAATTAAATACTTTCTTTTATAAGAGTTGTCTTGGTCATGGTGTCTCTTCCCAGCAACGGAACACTATGACACTTCCTTTATCTACTTGTTCAGCACACCATGGGGCAGCCCCCTACGAGATAAACACAGTTCTCTGTTTCAATAACTCATACTGAGAATTTCCCACGGCTACAAAGTAATTTGGGAGCAGGAGAGATGGCTCAGTGATTAAGAGAACAGGCTGCTCTTGCAGAGGACCCAAGAACACCCACATCAGGCATCTCTTAGCTGCCAACAATTCCAGTTCCAGGGGATCCAACTCCCTATTCCGGCCTCCGAGGGACCTGAACACACACACACACATACACACACACACACACACACACACACACACACACACACACACAAATAAATTTTTTTATAATTCGAGTAATTTGGATTTATTATTACTTTGGCAAGTAACTGTTTGCCCTCAATCAATCATGTCACATAAAAGATAGCAGTTTTGGGGTGCTGAGGAGATGGCTCAGTCAGTGAAATGCTTCTGTCAAGCATAAGTGAGATCCCCAGCATCCACTAAAAACCAAGCTCTATGGACTGTGTCCCTAACCCCAGCACTGGGTTGGGCAGAGACAGGAGAATCCCTGGAGCTTGTTGTCCAGCCAATCTGGCTGCACTAGTGAGCTTCAGATTGAGTGAAAGACCCTGTCCAAAAAATAATGTGAAGAGTGACAGAGGAAGACACGCATACACACACACACACACACACACACACACACACACACACACACACACGCAGGCTTTTTCATTTTCCTGTGTGAAAAATTACTATGGGTTGGCAAGATAGTTGAACAGGTGAAGCACTTGGTACAAAGCCTGACAACTTGAGACCCACATGGTGAAAGGAGAGACATGGGTTCCTCAGGTTATCCTCTGACTTCCATGTATACACTATGGCAAATATATCTCTACTCACAAAACACACAAAATAACAAATAAATGTAAAAAAAATTAATTTTAAATTGTGAAAAATAGCAATTCCACTTCTGAGTTTATGCTCCCAAATAACTGAAAACAGAGACTTAAAAAGATAGTTGCTCCTGCCCCAAATGATGTGACAGACTTTGATGATCCCCATGGGAGGCTTCACCCTCCCTGAGGAGTGGATGGGGTGGGGGTGGGATGGGGGGTTGGTAGGAGAAATGGAGGATTGGAGGGAAAGGGAACTGGGGTTGGTATGTAAAATAAAATTGTTTTTAATTTAAATAAAAATTAATTAAAAAAAAAAAGATAGTTGCATACAGCTGGGCCTGGTGGCCAATGACTGTCACCCAGGCCTTGTGAGTCAGAGAGGCAGGAGCATTTCTGTAAACTGAAACTCACTGTGTGAGTTCCAAGCCAGCCAGCGCTTTATAGAGAGACCCTGTCTCAAGACAAACAAACAACAAAAACTTGCATACCAATATCCACAGCAGCACTAGTCACTAAAGCCAAAAAGTGACTAAAGCTAAAAGGCAGCAGCAACTGGGGTCCATCCACAAATGGAAACAAACAAAAGCCAAGGTAGCATACAGTGGAATATATTATTCAGCCTAAAAAACACACATGAACACTAGGAACACTATACCAGGGGATGGGAGACAGCTCGTGAGTAAGAACCCTTACTTCACAGGCATGAGTTCCTGAGTTTGATTTTCAGGAGGAAAGAAAAAATGAAAGGAGGGAGGGAGGGAAGGAGGGAGGGAGGGAGAGAGGGAGGGAGGGAGGGAGGGAAAAACCAGCTGATCATGGTGTCTTATGCTTGCATTTCCTGTGCTGGGGAGGTAAGCTGCAAGCCAATGAGAGAAGTTGTCCCCCAAAAATAAGGCAGATAGAGTCTGAAGAATGACAGCCAACACTGTCCTCTGGCCTCCACATGCACACGTGTGCACATACTCAATACAAGTACACCTGTATGAACACGAGCATACACACAAACCCATGGAAGGCAAGAACTACACCACTACAGAAGCCAAAACCACACCAGGATGAAGTGAGCATCAAAGGGCTACTGAGGATGTGAGGTTTGTAGGAATGAGCCTTCCAAGCTGCAGATCCCAAGCTGACATCAGGTCTTGTGGGAGCAAGACCACAAGATGCAGGAAATGTAGTGCACTCGTAGCTAGGCAGTGTGGTAGTGGGGAAGGGAACCAGCAGGTGGTGGAAGAATTCACTCTTTGGAACAGAGCAGGAAGAATAGTTTATTGAGTGCACAGCAGGAGGGCAGTGGGCTGGCCAGTGATTAGAGTACAGCCTGCAGGGCAAGGCAATGGGCATGGTGGTGCTCTATTTGGGATAAGTACTTTTACTAGAGTTTCTCTGCATTCAGTCTCCCAGCATGTAATTCATACCATGGGAAGGAGGGCATTCCAGATTAGCCAGGCACAGTTCTGGGAGGTTAGCATAAGTCACTGTGCAGCTTCCTTTCCAGTTGTACCATTTCTGCCATGCAAATCAGGTCCATGCAAATTATAAAGCAGGGTCCTGCCCCTGAGTGACCCTGGCATCAAAAAGTTCCTTCTGTACACTTGTTCATTCCAAAGGAATACCCAGTGTCCACCAAGGTTTCTGGGACTATCCTAAGAGAACCTTCTAGCAGCCAGAGAGATGGGCAGTCAGCAATTTCCTCTATGTACAAAGAGCATCCAAGAAAGTTACTAAACCACATTTGTGAAAGAAGCAAGCTCAAAGGCTCTCTGTGACTCATTTGACAGAAGGTTGCTATAAAAATTCCCATGGTCAGCTTACTTTTTTTTTTCCCATTTTTTTAAATTTGAATTAGAAACAAGATTGTTTTACATGTCAATCCCAGTTCCCTCTCCCTCCCCTCCTCCCCTACCACCCACCCCCCCAACTAAAACCCTACCTATCACATACCCTTTCTGCTCCCCAGGGAGGGTGAGGCCTTTCATAGGGGGTCTTCAGAGTGTGTCATGTCCTTTGGGGTAGGGCCTAGGCCCATCCCCATGTGCCTTGGCTCAGGAAGTATCCCTCTATGTGGAATGGGCTCCCAAAGTCCACACCTATGCTAGGGATAAGTACTGATCTACTACAGAAGGCCCCATGATTTCCAAGGCCTCCTCACTGACACCCATGTTCATGGGTCTGGATCATGCTGGTTTCCCAGCTATCAGTCTGGGATGAAGAGTTCCCCTTTGTTCAGGTCAGCCAAGTTACTTTTTATGCAACTAAATCAAGTTACCCTAAAGCAGTGGTTCTCAACCTGTGGGTTTTGAATCCTCTGGGGGTTGAAAGGCCCTTTCACAGGAGTCACATAAAACCATCTGCACATCAGGCATTTACATTATGATTCATAACAGCAGAAAATTACGTTATGAAGTATCAATGAAAATGAGTTTTTTTTTTTTTGTGGTTGGGGTCACCACAGCATGAGGAACTGTCTTAAAGGGTCACAGCATTAGGAAGATTGAGAGCACACAAACTAGTGGACCCTGAGTGAGAACAACAGTACCAAGACCAGAAAGAGCAAGGCCTACATCCCCAGCCTTCTTCCCAAGCACAGAACATGCCTCCCATGTACTAAAGCATACACCTGACTTTGTCTCTGCTTCCTGGGGGAGGCTCCAGTCCTTAGACTTTCATGAGTAAAAGCAGTGCTTGTGACTCATAAGCCCCATAAACCACAAATCTATGTATACTAAAGGATGAGATGACTCAAGTAGAGGATGACCACCAGAAAGACCAACCATGTGACAATGAGAGCAGGGATATGAGCCATCCCAACAGTGGAGAGAGGAAGCAGGAGGTTGTAGCAGGCCATACTCTGGTACCCAATCATCCTGCTACAACAATGCCCCAGGAAAGACTCTGCACACTGTGTTCACTGGAGCATCAGGTGGGAGAGCATGTAGATATGACAGGAAGGTGACACGCCCTAATTCCACAGGAATAGAGGGGAGAAACTGAGTTTGAGACCCTCTGAGACCTTACCGTGTATGTCTCTTTACTTAACTGGTAATAGTAATCAAGCTGGGGAGATGTCTCAGAGGGTAAAATGTTTACCTCAAAAAATCATTCAAGGTGCTGGAGAGATGACTCAGTGGTTAATAGCATTGGTTGATCTACCAGAGGACCTAGGTTCAATTCCCAGGATCCACAAGGCAGCTCACAACTGTCTCTAACTCCAGTTCCAGGGATCTGACACCTTCACATCAATGCACATAAAATAAGTTACAAATGTTTTTTTTTAAAAAAAAAAAAAAGAAAAAGAAAAAACATTCAAGAGTCTAGAGTACACTTGGAGTTGGACACAGTAGCACTCTTATGTGCCCTCAGATGGGAGGCAGGGTTGGAGAATTCCCAGAAGCTCACAGGCTAGCTGGCCTAGCACACAGTGGAGAACAGGAGAGCCTGTCTCAAAGATGGTTGGGAGGTAGACACTGTCACCCACGATTGTCTTCTGACCTCTACAACTGCACCACAGTGTGCATGCGCCCATAGGCACCTAAACATGCACATACATATGTGTTCTTTGGAACTCTGGATTTGTAGCCTGTTCCCTAAGCAGCCCTTGAATTTTCACCTGGCTCCATATTGGTAATTTCCCACTTTAGTAGCCAGTCAGTCACAGGCATAAATGACCTGGAGCCCCACACAGCAGGCACAGGAAATGGGGGATGGATAGTCTTGTTAGAGGCATTTCCCTTTGGCTAGTGGGTCTGCATGTGTTCCAAGGGGATGTCAGATTAAACTGCAGTACTTTGGGAAGAATAAGAACACCCCTGTCCACATTCAACCAGTCTAGATGACACACACACACACACACACACACACACACACACACACACACACACACACACACATTGGTTCAAGAAACACCAATTTCATTTGTGAAAGATTATGGCCAACTGTCTGTGACCAGAAATCTTTGCCCTCTTAGTAACAAGAGCTAAAATGTTGGGAAACATCTGTACTCAAATTCAATTATCAATACGATGAGGTCTAGACTCATGAGAAAGCTGGGCCTTTGAGCATGCCTGTGGGGGACTTGGTTAGGGTAATTGAGGTAAGAAGACTTACCCACTATGGGTAGCACCATTCCCTGGGCTAGGACCGTGGACTGAATAAATAGAAGAAAGTAAACTGAGCACAAGCGTTCCCTCTATTTCCTGAGTATATATGTAAGTTGCTGCTGCTCGTGCCTTTCCCACCACAATGGACTGTATCATCAAATTATGAGTCAAAATGAAACCCTCCCTAAATTGCTTTTGTCATGGTATTTTTTTAACCCAATAACAGAAGAATCAGCATCTTTCCTCAGAGATAGTTCCAGAATTTTCTACATATAGCAATCATCACAGCAATTTCTATGGAAGGATCAGTGTTACTCCAATCTTACAATGAAAAGTCTAAGGCACAGAGAAGCAGAGAGACTTACCCAAGGCTACAAGGGGAGTAACAAGGTGCCAGAATTCAAAAGCAACCTTTCTGTCTTCAGTAATGGTACACAGGATGTGACTCCTGGCTGTCCACCCCTCTGAAGACCCACAGGCCCCTGCAAGCCCCAGTTCACCCCACTTCCATCCCCCACCAGCTCACCACTCTTCACTGATGTGTCCCTGAGGAAGAATGTGTGTTGTGCAATGATAAAATGATCCTGCCCAAACTAGAGTTCAGGAAAATAAATTCTGGGAACACAGCACTGGGGAAGGCTTACTGTTTCTCTGAAAAAGTTTTCCAACAAAAAAATATAAATTAATAGCCGGATGTAAATGGAAGTGACAAATTTCACTGCAGTAAGCACACAGGTCTCAAGCCATCCCTTCTCTCTCCACTGACACCTCGACGATCATGGTGCAGAACCACTCCATAGCTGCCCTGACTCCTCTCCTCAAGTCCTCTTATTATTTAAACTCCAAAGCATCCAAAACTCCCTCACGTTTATATTACACTGATATCGTAGTTCTGTGTTTTTGCTGTGTTGAGTGCAGCGATTAAAGGCTCAGACAGTTGAGGTGGTAAGTTTTCAAATAAAAATTATATGCTTGGAGCTAGGGATGTGGCTCAGTTGGTAGAGTGCTTGCCTAGCGTGTACAAAGCTCTGGGTTGTAGCTTCTGTACCACAGAAAGTCATCTTTACCTGCCTACATAGAGAGTTCAAGGCTAGTGTGGGCTATGAAGTGAGACCCTATGTCAAAAAAATAAGGAGAATCACATTCATAAATCCCCCTTTTTTCTTAAACAGTTCAAGAAGAAGACCACTGTTTAACTTCTAAAATTAAGTAAATTATCTTCTATGAACTACAGTATCATTTGCTAAACATTACACTTAGGGTTCTTACATCCTCACTGTTTTAGATTTTAATGATACGTTAAAATCCTTCAGGGCTGGCAAGATGGCTCAGTGAGTAACAATGCTCACTGCCACGCCTGACAAGAGTTCCATCCCTGGGACCCACATGGGAGAAGGAGAGCCCTAACTCCGGCCAGGTGTCCTCTGTCCTCTTGTGAGTGTCATCTGTCCCCATTAGGACCACATGGCAGGGAGATGTGGCTTGCTGCCTCTGAGCAGCAACCCCAAAGCACATTCTATCACATACTCACTGGTCTGGGAAAAGATCCAAATTCAAATTTTACAGAAGGGCTATGGCGTCCATTGGAAACACAGCTCTTGTGCCACCCCAAAGTCAAACCTCATTAAGATGAACTCCTAGACCAAGGACTCTGTGTTACCCATGGGTACCTAGCTATGCACTTACAGAGAGCAGCAATGACTGAGCACTTAGACCTAAAAGACATTTTCTCTTTCAAAACTGTACATGGTTGCTGGCTTTGTTCAGAACTGCCCTAAAACTGTTTCACCCTTGTGTCTCCCCTAATCTCACTTCTCTCACTCTGACTCTCAGCTCTTTCTGAATTAAGAGCAAAGAAAGGCTTTTGCTTTGTGTTCTGTTCATTGCTGTGGGAAGAAAAGGGGCATACTTATAAGGATACTACTGCCATCAGTAGTATTTCCATCAAGTCCAGTTACTTCTACTGAACCTCGCTGTGGGCCCCTCCCAGCCGTCCCTCACACAGTGCAGCCATGGCCCCCTCCACTTAGTGCTATTTACTTTTTAAAGACCCAGGGGAGTCACTCTCAACTCATAAGCACCTGGGTCGCTTTTTACCCCCTTAAATACAAATGTAGTCTATGGCACAGGGCCAGTTCTCTCTCACAGACAGCAAAGCCACCCTGGGCTGCTGATAGCCAGCATGATCACTGGCCATCCACTTTGCAGACTCCTCCACTCTTTGCAAGATTCCATCGTTTCTTACCTCGGTGAATGAAAATGTTTCTTACCTCATTTGATAGCTAGCTTTCAAATACAGCCCAGAGATACTGCTTAGGGGTGCTGCCCACGGTGGGATGGGCCTTCCTATATCAATTAGCCATCAAGACACTTGATCTTAGAAATTTGTTAGTTGAGGATTTTCAGTCATGGGCCTCTAGGCTGTGTCAAGTTAACAGTCAAAGAAAACTATGACAGCCTGTCTCAAAGCATGAGACGGGCATTGCCTGAAGAATGACACCTAAAGTTAACCTGTGGCCCCCACAATCAGGCACACACACACACTCACGCAGGCACACATACGCACACATGCACTCATGCACACACATCTAGTTGGAGGTCTTCAGTTTATTTAGGATTTGCCCTCAGAGAAGAGTCGGGGTACACCATCTAAGTTATGCCACCATTTCTCCCTTCTCCTTTCCGGCATCCTGGACATGAGGTGAGCAGGTTTCCCCCCATCATGTACTACCAAGGTACACTGCCTCACCACAGGCCAAACTAACAGGGCCAACCAACCAGGGGCATTAATAGCCCCCAAAACTGTCCAGATAACTATTTCTTCATAAGCTGGCATATCACAGGCATATCTTACCTTGGTGCACTGCTACCCTACGTCAGCGGAGACTCGCCGATAACACGGTAGAGAAAGAGGGTGAGTCACTCTGCCACCTTCAAGGGAGGCCGGCTATGTTCCTATTTGGGGCCATGCATGTATGGAAAGGCCATGTGCTATATCTACTGAAGGCTATTTAAAGGAAGATAAGAAATGTAAAGCCATCTATGGTGTGGCTTTCAAGTTGTAAATGTCAGTAACAGCCGAGTCTGCTGCTTATGGATCTCCTCCAACACCAAACTGACAAGAGCCCAAACCAGCAGCTCTGGGGGAGGTTGACAGGCAGCTGCTCTTTCAGTAGTCATGTTTGGTTGGGCCAAGAGGCCCTCCCCCAAAAGGTGGCTAACTATGGCACACTACAGTCGGGGGGGGGGGGAGATAACAGATTTAGGTAGTAGAAAGACATATCTCAGGAGTCCTACATGACATTAATACATCTGCTTGTTTCGTGAGGGCTGACAAACCCACACTGTGAGAAAGAAGAGAGCATGGGGAAGATATGGAGACTTCCAGAAAACAAAACAAAACAAAACAAAACAGTATAGAAAATGCAACATAGCCAGGCGGTGGTGGCACACACCTTTTATGCCAGAATTCGGGAGGCAGAGGCAGAGGCAGGCGGATCTCTGTGAGTTTGAGGCCAGCCTGATCTACAAAGATACACAGAGAAACCCTGTCTCAAAAAATAAAAAGAGAAAAAAGAAAGAAAGAAAATGCAAACTAGACCAAGTTCCATGTAGCCCAGGCTGTCCTCAAACTCACGAAGTAGCTGAGGATGACTTTGAACTCTTGATCCTTCTGTGTCTACCTTCAGAGTACCAGGACTACAGATACTCACCTCAACACCCAGTATATATATAGTAATGGAGACTGAACCCAGGGCTTCCTGCATACTAGGCAAATACTACCAGTGGAGTGAGATAGCACCCTGATACTCATCTCTAAGCATAAGCTATCCATTGGAGAGCAGAGACAATATGCCCAGCTCTGCCTTCCCCAAGGCCCCAACTGTCATCCTTGACAACCATGGAAAGCACTGAGCAGACTGCTTACTAGACACCACTGAACCAGTTTCATGGAGTGCAAAGTCTGAGGATAGCTTGCTTGGTTTCCAGATCTTGCAATGTCTCATTCTCATTAAGAAGGTTGTGGGCATTCAAAATGATTACTGTACTTTAGATAAAAAGGAAAAAAAAATTCCAGGTCCTTAGAGATTCAAAATGCCTTTGAGCTTCCAAAGGAGACACTTCCTAATATATTTCTGATTTCTCCCAGAGGGACAGACTCTCAAGGTGACAGCCAGAGAGAAACCACAGATAAAAGTCACATGGTCACATGACTGATTTAGCGCTAACTTTAATGCTGTTATTCACATTAAGTGATTCTTCTGAGGGCATCGCCTTGGTGTTTTTACTCCTGTGATGTGGTTAGAGTCTGAGTGTGTTCAAAGACCCACATACATAAAAGAAATAAGGATTAGAAATGTTTAATATTGCATTGTGTTGGCCCCATAACCTTGACACCTAAATCCTCTCAGCCTGTGAGGCCCACATGCTCTGCTCTGAGTTTACCAAGGTAACTAACTCTCAGAGGGAGTTTGAAGCACCGCAGGGGACCCAGACAGTTGAAAGAAATACTTAGCAAACTGTTTTCTCTACAAAATAGACAAAATATGGGGAGCAAAGAAATAAACTCCTTCAGCAAGTGTTCCTCATATAGCCTGAGTTCAGATAAGTTTCGACCATTCTGTGTGTGAATGCACATGGTATATTCAATCGTTCTGTGTGTGAACATATATGGTATATGTGTGTGGTATGAGCAGAATGTATACACTTATGTGGTGGGGGTACACGAGGCCAAGAGGGCACCACGTGTCCTGCTCTCTCATTTTCTGCCTTATTCTCTTGAGACAGGGTCTGTCACTGAGTCTAGAGGTAGGCTGGTGGCCAGCAAGGCCCAGCAAGCCTCTTGTCTGTCCCCCAAAGCACTGGGGTTTTGGGTGTATGTGTGGTCACTCCTAGCTTTTTAAATGGGTGCCGGAGATTTGAACTCAGGTTCTTATCCAATCTTCCCGTACTCATGCTAAACTATCTTTAGAAGCCATGCTTTTCTACTTCAGTGGCTTTACATGTGGTTCTGTCATAATCCCCTGTGTCAGCCCTGGGTTTGGCTGCTTCTGAAGGGGCCATGGATTCATTAGAATTAGTGGCTATGACTGAACTGAAAAGTCACCAAAGTTCCTATTTTGTAAAGATTACATGAAGTAATAAACAGACTCCTGTTAATTCTATAGAGATAAGACATTTCTCCACAATTAGCTGACAGCTAGTCTACTCTATACCTTCACTAGATAGCCAGAGATGTCCCTGCAGGATTAAAGGCATCAAGGGGACACCCACAACCTCTGGAACCACTGTGTCTCTATTTGGCTTTATTTTATTTATATGTTTGTGATGTGTGTTTGTATTTGATGTATGCAAATGTATATGTATTTCTTTTTGCGACAGAATTTCATGCAATTGAGGCCCAGACAGGCCTCAAACTTTGTACATGGCCAAAATGAGTGAACTTCTGATCCATGTACCTCACATTCTGAGAGCTGGAATTACAGGCACGAGGCCAAGAGGGTCCTAGATTTGATCTCACACCACTACCTATGTTTTTATGTAGTGAAAAGGATTGAACCCAGGGCTTTATGAATGCTAACTTGGCTATATCCCCAGCCCAGTGTCTATGCTTTTTTGTTTTTGTTTTTGTTTTCTTAATGTTTCTAAAAGATAACATCTGACCCAAATTCTTGGTCCTCTCTCTTCCAAGGGCAAGTATTGTGATCTCTGGGCTCAGTGGGATACATAGTTGCTGACTGCAGCACTTACCTGGTCTAATGAACCCCTCTCCAAAGTCCACTTCCGGTGAAGAATCACTCCTGAAAGAAAAGGACAAAAACAGCTTTAAGTTCCCCTGTGGAAGGACATGAGTCACTGCATGGAGAGGCTGTCAAAGAGCTTGTCTGACCTCTGTTTCTGACTTTTGGAACTCAGATGCTTAAGAGGAAGATATTCTCCTCGAAGACATTAAAACCCAGGGGTTAGAGACAGCTCAGTGGGAAAGAGCATTGCTTGCAATCATGGGGACCCACCTTTCATCCCAGAACCCATGGAAATGCCAGGAGTGATGCCGGGCACTTATAATCCCAGCTATGGCAGATGATGGGAGATGGGAGATGGAGACAGGCTGATCCCTGTGGTTTGCTGGACAGCCAGCCTAGCCTATTGGGTGACACTCCAGGCCAATGAAAGACTCTGCCTCAAAGAAAGATGGATGGGCCTGAGGTCGGCAGAAACAAAGCTACTCTTGGTAAGGAAGGAGTATCTATACTAAAGCAGCAGGCACTAAAGCTTTCACCAACTCCAACACTGACTAGACCACAATAATAGCATCACCACATATGGTTCTAAGCACACACAGAAACAAGCTCAAAAACAGCTCTGTTACAAAGTCAGGAGATGGCCAGGGGAGATAAAGACAACCCAATTCCAAGCAGGCTCCTTCAAATACAACACATTACTTGTATCTGTCCATTTTTTAGGGCCTGGAGAGATGGCTCAGTGACTAAGAGAGATTACTGCTCGTCCGGAGGATCTGAATTCAGTTGCTATCACCCACATCAGGCAGCTTACAACCACCTGTAACTCCAGCTCCGGGTGATTTGACACCTTCTTGGGGCCTCCTCGGGTACTGCACTCACCTGCATAAACACACACACACACACACACACACACACACACACACACACACACACACACACACACACACACACATCTTTGTACGTTCTGATATCCAAGAGACTATCTCCTCAGAGACTTATAAAACAACCAAGGCCTTCAAAAGGAGGGAAAGGAGAGAAAAGATTTGATCTCACCCCGTACCCCCCACCCCCTCCCACACAAATGCAAACCAACTGGTTAAATCTTCTAAAACTAAGCAACTAGTCCTTATCCTACTTCATGGAAATGTGTACTACAAAATAGTTTGGTTATTTTTCATCCACATGGGAGCAATTTCCTCTTTCTAAGGACTGTGGAATAGAACTGTTTACAGTATCAACATCTTTATCCCTGCGAGCAAGCTCTAAGCAATGCCAAAGGAGGGTAGAGGCCTGCATACAGACCGAAAGCTCATCTACTCCAGATCCACTGTCTCTAGGAAGCAGTCGGGCTCAGTAAATGTTTACTGCTGGGTAGGACTGAAGCCTTGCCAATCATTGCTCGGACCTTCTTGGATGAGCCTCTGAGATAGCTCTGAGTGAGGTAAAGGAATGGTTTCTGAGAAAACATTACAATAAAGAACAAAGCTACCAACTCTGATAACTGCAGTTACCAAGATGTGTGGGGAGATGAGGGAATGGGTACTGTTTATGTGGGTGTGGACGTATGTCCTTGTGCGTACAGAGCAGAGCTCAGTGTAAGGCGTCTTACTTAATCTTTCTCCAAATTAATTTTTTTTTTTTTGGTTTTTCCAGACAGGGTTTCTCTGTGTAGCTTTGGAGCCTATCCTGGCACTCACTCTAGAGACCAGGCTGGCCTCGAACTCACAGAGATCCGCCTGCCTCTGCCTCCCAAGTGCTGGGATTAAAGGCATGCGCTACCAATGCCCGGCCCGAATTAATTTTTTTAAGATTTATTTTTATCTTATGTATATGAGTGTTTCGCCTATGTGTATTTATGTGAACCACATGCATACCTGGTTCCAGAGAAAGCCAGAAGAGGATATTGGATCCCTTGGAGTTACAGATGCTTATAAGCCTCTATGCAGGTGCTGGGAATCAAACCCAGGTCCTCTACAAGAGCAGCGAGTAATCTTAGCCACTGAGCCATCTCTCCAGCTTCCACCTTACCTTTTGAGACAGGGCTTCTCACTTAGCTAGAAGCTCACCAACTCAGTGAACTCCAGGGATCTGGCTTTCTCTGTCCCTGACCCAGGGCTAGGGTGACAGACACATGCCATTAGGCCTGGCTTTTTATGTGGGTGCTGGAAATCCAAGCATGGGTTCCCATTCTTAAGCGACAAGCAATTGGTGGGCTGAGTCAGCCCCTCAAGTTACCAAATTTTCTGAAGAAGGTTCCTCAACATTTTGCTATCATCAAAATTATCTCACATCAGCTATAGGTCAATAATTTAGGAATCACACCAATGCTAAAACTATCAGATTCGAAGAAATGAGTGGCATGAAGAATAATCTATTTGATGTTTAATTACATGTACATGGGCATGTGCACCACATGCATGCATCGGATCCCTGAACCTGGGGCTACACCCAATATGGATGCTGGAAACCAAACTTGTGTCCTCAATAAAAGCAGTATGTGCCATTAACCACTGAGCCATCTCTAGAGCCCAAACAATTTTTTTTTTTAATCCTTCACCTCCCCAAGAGTTCCTAAAGCAACAGCCAGATAGTTAAGAAACACTTGAAATAGCCAACAAGCTACTTCCCAAATCATGGAAGGAACACTGGTTCTAAGCATTTGCAAAATTTGTGGTCAGTGAGAAACTGAAAGGGCTGTTTGTTTTTACCCTTGGCAGCACTTTAATGTTCAAGTAATCTTAAATCTCATTTCCTGCAGGGCCAGGTGTACAACCCTAACCATTCCAGACCCACTGTCTCCAACCAACTGAGCTACATCCCCAGTCCCAGGTTTTTCTGTTTCTTAACTACACCTAAACTAGGAAAGGATTCACAGAGGTCATTCAGTGACATTTTACAGCCATTCCTAGCTCAGTCTGAAAAGAAAATGATAGAAGAGGTAAGTTTCCCCTTCCCAACTTTCGAAACTGTACACTGTTGTAGTGTCTATCAAGCCAACATCCACATGTAGGAGCACTCCATTTCTTTTTCCTCTTTTGGTTTTTTGAGACAGGGCTTCTCTGTAGCTTTTGGAGCCTGTCTTGGAACTCACTCTGTAGACCAGGCTGGCCTTGAACTCACAGAGATCCAAATGTCTCTGCCTCCCAAGTGTTGGGATTAAAGGTGTGCACCACCACCACCCAGGGGAGCTCTCCATTCTCATGTAGGCCAGGTTGACCTCAAACTACATACACAGTCAAAGATAATCTTGAACTTCTGATTCTCCTGCCTCCATCTCCAGAGTGCTGGAATTATAGGCATATACCACCCAGTTCATGTGGTGCTGGGGATGAACCCAGGGCTTTGAGCATGAAAGGCAAGTAAGTACTCTACCAAGCTGGATTTTCCTCTTTCTTAATTACATCTAAACAGTGAAAGCATTCAGAGGTCATGAGAGTACAATTTAATCTTGAAACAGAATTAAGGCTACAACACCAACGGATGGCAGTGATAGCATAGACAAAACTGAAATTCCATGTTTTAACAAAATTCATCTCTTTTGTTCTGTATTTTGCTTTTTGTTTTTTGGTTTTGGTTTTGGTTTTGGTTTTGGTTTTTTGGTTTTTTCAAGACAGGGTTTCTCTGTGGCTTTGGAGGTTGCCCTGGAACTAGCTCTTGTAGACCAGGCTGGCCTCGAACTCACAGAGATCTGCCTGCTTCTGCCTCCCGAGTGCTGGGATTAAAGGCATGTGCCACCAACGCCCGGCTTGTTCTGTATTTTGCATAGAGCCATTATAAAAGGCCTACCAACCAAATGGTCCACCTGGGAAGTGATATGCTCCACAGCAGTACTCTATGGCATCTGGGGATGTTGTCCCTCCCAGCTCTCACCCAGAATAACTCAAAGGTATATGTACCATGATGAGCCAAAGCACATGAAGCCCAAATATGCTAGGGACTGTTCCCCATCCACATACATGTCCCAAGTCCTTTCTATGCTATGTCCAGGCCCATCTACACCACTTCCAGACCAAAATACACTATCCCCAAGCATACCCACGCTGTCCCCAGGTCTATCCACACCATCCCTAAGCCTATTGACTCACTCTCAGGTCTGCCTATGCCATCTCAGCTCAGGATCTGATGGACAGGATGATAAAAGCCGGTTCCAGATCCTGGCTCTCCCCTTCCCCTAACCCTCGCCTAGTTTGGGTCTGCACTGACAGGTGGACCTCTTCTCAGGGCTTACACTCAAATAGCTCTTGCTCTTATTCCCTGTGGGTGATGTTCCTCCACACTATGGCCATATGTAACAGCAGAAGCTCCTCCTTCTCTACTTTACTTCAATATCAAGGACGGGGAGGCTAGCTGGAGACAGCAAAGCTGCCATGTATGTTCGTTCAGTAGTTAAAGGGAAGCTGTGGCTCTAGCAGAAGTATCTTCACACCTAGAAAGATCTCAAGTAGTAAGACCACCTGGTAGCATCCATGCAGAGCAAATTACAGACATGCAAGAGCTGTAACTTACTTGATCTTCCTTTTCAAGTGTCAGGTGATTATCCAATCTGCACTGGAGTTTCCTGAGCACAGCACCCAGCTTTATAGAGCCCTCAAGCCCTCTATCAATACTGGCAATTAGTATGGCCATGGCTGCTGCTGCTTTAATGGGATAATAAAGTCATAAAATAGTAGTTCTAGAAATAGTGCCTTTGCCTCCCAAGTGCCAGGATTGCAGGTGTACGCCACCACACCCCAGCCATTTATCTGTATTTATAATCATGTTTAAAGTTTACAGCACATCAAATAGCAAATCCTCCATACAAAACATGAACCCATCACCTTATTATATACAAATTTTGTATATTGACACAAATTTGAGATTAATTTTGTTAAAACATGCTGTAATACGTTTCCAATCTTGTTCAAGGTATTATACCGATATAGCTAGCTCACTTAACAATGAATGTAATGCAGATTTCTAGTCCTTGAACGTTATTATTACCAACTATATAGGGTAATAAGGAAATGTAGGTTTAATTAGTTAACTATTAAAATCAAACTTATAGTCATATTAGATATGTTTTCAAGGTCAGACAGAGTTATATTTTAGAAAGACAGGATGTCTTCAAACACTGCAGAGATCTACAGAAGATGGCATTTAAAATGCTTTAATAGCATAGGTTCTTTCTTTTTATGAGACATGCCTACTCCTGGCATCACCGATTTACTACAGAGAAAATGATAGGCATCGAAGAGTTTACTTTCTTTGTGGCAAAAGCAAGCCATTAAGTAAGAACGTGCCCTTGCCTCAACTGCTGACAGTATGGACAAGCAGAACAAAAAAGAGAGTGACCTACAAGGTGGAAAGAGTCCTATAAAATTCCTGCTTTGCAGGAAAGTGTCAGAGATGCTAGGCCTATGGGCTCAAAATAGATGCCCCAAAGTTGCAGAAGAACCTTTGGGTGACCAGATGTTTTTGTCATTTCTCACATTTTTTTTGGAAGTCACTTGCTTGAACTTTCTGCTTAACTCAGTTAATATTATATCTTTCTCAGGTCTTTAAGGGAACTGAAGACTAGACAGTAATAGTTTTCCTTGTTTACCAGACTCAGAAAAGAAGTTCACTAAGGAGGTGTAAAGTATAAAAGGTTGAGAGACATTAAAAGATAATTTGATAATGCAAATTAGTATAGAAAACAAATTAGGTATAAGACTTTGGATTCACCACGATAGGATAAATCTGAATTGTCAAATGCAAATGGACTAACCATTGTTGATGTACTTATTGCCTGTATATATTGTATATAGTTATTGTACTTATTGTACATGGTTTTTCTTATGTTAGTTATAGCCTTTTTGTATTAGACAAAAAAAAAAGGGGGAATTGTGGTGATATATTGTTCTAATAGATATATTGTTATCACCACACCACCCCAAATGAGACACTAAATTTCTATATTCTTCAAATTTTACTGAAAAGGGTACTAAGGAATTAATCATTTTTTGAGACAGGGTCTCACTATGTAGCCCTGGCTGGCCTGGAACTCAGAGACAGCCCATGACTCCCAAATGCTGAGATTAAAGGTGTGTGCTACCACATCTGATGTATGAATTAATCTTAAAATTCTGTTTTTGATAAAGTCTGAGTGGTGGCAGACATCTGTAATCCTAGTACTCACAAGGCAGAGGCAAGGAAAACCAGGAGTTGAAAGCCAGACTGAGCTACATAGCAAAGCCAGCCTGGGACATATGAGACCCTTATCTCAAAAAAACAAAAACAAAAACAAAAATAAATAAAATAAAATTCTGTCTCCAGAGTCACACTCAACTTTACACCTGTCCAACTGTTTTAAAAGTGTAGCCCCTGAAAGGGCATGAACAGCAACAGAGACATCTGAGAAACTGAGAGGACCAAACCTCAGACTGAGGGCTACGGAGATTGCTTGGTGAGTCAAGGGATTACAGCAGAAGCATGAGGGTTGGATTCGATCCCTAGCAACAAGGTAAGAGCCAGGCATGGCAGCTCAAGTCAGCACTGGGAGATGGAAGACAGGCCCATCCTGGGACTTGCTGGTCTGCCAGTCCAGCCCAATTGGTAAGTTCCAGGTTCAATAAGAAACCCTGTCTCAAAAAAAAAAAAAAAAAAAAAAAAAAAAAAAAAAAAAAAAAAGGTGAAGAACTATTTAGGAAGCTAACCAATATGGACCTCTGACTTTCACATGCACAGGTTTGTACACACACACACACACACACACACACACACACACACACACACACACACACTTCATCATAAACCTACAAATCAGGAACTCTGGTGTACTCCAGTAATGAGTGATTTGGGGGCGTGCTAAAGTTTGAGACCCACCACCCACCTCTATGACCATGTGAGCTGAGCCATGACCCTTCCGAGAGGTCTTTTGCTTATGCAACTCTCTGGCGTGTTTTCTACTCCTTAAACACTTGCTACAGGATGATGTCAGCCACTCCTCTCTATTTTTAATTCCTCATGATGAGGCTGCTGCTGATTCACTCAACACCTTATGCTATCACTGAAATAGTAAGAAGCCTTTTCTCACACCCTTAATGGAAGGTGACTGCTGCCTGTTATCCCTAATGTAATTACAGGAACACTCGGTGGCAAAAGTGTGTCCTCTATCGCCCTCGGGAAAAGCAGAGCGAAGAGTTACAATTATAACTCTCCATTCTTTCCCATAATGGCCTATCATACTGCATCTTTGAAACCCATCTTCCCACATGTCATAGGAAGGAAACAGCGAGCATGAGATCAAATGTAGTTTACTGTAAATACAGATCAAAACCATATCTCTTGGGGCAAACCTCCTACAATTGACAAGAAACAAATCCGCAAAAGTGACGTGGCTCTCTCATTTCTCTAAAATATATGTGAACGAAGGAAGTCCAGTTGATTGAATGTTTTCTAGGGGTCTTTCAGTGACCTCACAACAATGCATTGACTAATCATCAAAGCAAAGCAAAGCAAACACAGGGACATGTCCCAAATAACTTTACTATACATACTTTTAATCTGTTGAGATGTTTGTTAATTCAGAGAAGGGACTTTCATACCTCCTGTGAGGTCTCTGATGAGTTGTGAATACCAACATGCTCTTAATTTCCCTTTGCTTTTTGATTAATTTCACACTTACACTGCACAAGAAAGGAGAGATTAATGATATCTGGGAGACAACGCTGGATTCTTGTAAGATGCTAAATCAACCTCAAGTGAGAGTAAATAGAGGACCCAGATAAGGAAATGATAAAGGAATCTGCTCTGGTTATCCAAGTTGCTCTAAAATATTAATGCCCAGAAACCTGGAAAGTTCAAACTGTAAAGTCTAGTTACTGCTCTTCCCAACAGAGAGATGAAACACTGGAATTCTGAAGCCTATAATACACAATGTTTCCCAGTGACTGAAGTCATGGGTTCATTTATCAGATGGTACTGCAATTCTCACAAGAGCCCTTTGACATAATGTTCAGTCCAGTCCCATCCTGTCCTTGTCTTAACTCTTCCCAATGACGTCACAATTCTATGTCAACTACACCAAAGGTTATGAAGAAAAGAATACAGGGTTTGCTTAGTACACAGGGACCCTAGCACTTTGGATGTGGAAACAAGAGAATCAAAAGTTAAAGGTCATCCTTGGCTATATAAAGAGTATGGGTCCAGCCTAGACTACTTGATGTCCTATCCAAAAAAAACACAAAGAGGAGGAGAGAGAGAAGAACATGGAAAGGGAAATACATACAAGCTAAACCTATTAGTGATAATAAAACACATAGAACCTTCTATGTGCCAAGCCCTAGAAACTTAGAGCAGGTTAACCAACATGATGCTTCTTTGAGTTCTCATCAAACAGAGGAGGAAACACACTCAGAGAGCTAAATATATTGCTAGGTGGTGCCCCATTGTGTTTCTGTTTAAAGAAAAACTACTTTATTGTTCTAAATTGTCCTTATTCATTCCTTACAAAGACTCAGACTTACATTGAACAAGACAAAACCCAGAGCTCCCAGGAGGTGACCTGCCTGTGGGCAGTTGGGGCTGCAGGTGCTAGGTATGTCCTTCCTGAACAAGGCTGGGTCACAATTATGCCCCTCACCTTCACCTGGATCTGTTCTGGTGTCCAAAGTGAAACATTCCACACCACATTGTTTACCTCTGTGGCGGACTGAATATTCACAACAGTCCAGCTACTATTTCAGAAGGCCTCAGAGAGGCAAGATATCCTGAGAAAACTCTCCTTTCCCAACTTCAGCTTCAAGAGTCCAAAGTCCATGCAAGACCAATGGCTGCCGTACAGGCTGGCAGCTCTCCCATCACAGGAAGTTGCAGAAATCAAGCCAGTCCACAGACTTACCAGGATTACATCAAACTCTTTTATATCTTTAATCAATACTGTGCAAAAGGGCCTAGAGAGATGGCTCAGTCAGTGTAGTACTTGTCATGAAAGCATGAGGACCTGAGTTTAATCCTTCAGAATCCCAGTAAAAAGCCAGGCTTGGTGGTGTGTGCCTGTATTCCCAGTGCTGGGCAGGCTTTCAGTCTGGCGAGCCCCCTGCCAGTGAGAGGCTCTGTCTCAAATAAAACCAAGGTGGACAGTATCTGGAGGAATGATACCTGAGGCTATCCTGGCCTCCACATACACAGACACATCCACCCACCTACATACCCACCCTCCATACACATACATGAATCTCTCTTTGTAGAGGCTGGGTAAATAAATCCATTTTTCCCAGAGCCTATGAAGGCCATCTAGTCCAAGATAAATGCCTGCTCCTTTTCCTCTGAACATTCAACTGTATCACCTCACTCAAGATTCCTGCCTCTCTCCTCAGCAACTCAGCTTTGCTGAAGGGCCACAGCCAACTGAATACCAACCTTGTCATTCTCATTCTCACCTTAACCATCTCCTCCTTAGTCAATCATTACAATTGCCCAACTGGCTGAGTTTTCTCTAGGCTCATCCTAATCCATCCAATGGCACTTCATAATCCCTGCCAGGTGAACCCTCAGGGTGGGGCGGGCAGGCAGGCAGGCAGGCACATGCGCGCGCGCGCACACGCACACACACACACACACACACACACACACACACACACACACACACACACACTTTTCACTTAAAAAAGAGGTTTAGAACAGGCAGTGGTGGCACACTCCTTTAATACCAGGACTCGGGTGGCAGAGGCAGGTGGATCTCTGTGAGTTCTAAACCAGCCTGGTCCACAGAGTGAGTTCCAGGACAGCCAGGGCTACACAGAGAAACCCTGTCTCAAAACAAACAAGCAAAAAAAAACAAAAAAACAAAAACAAAAAAAAACAGAGGTTTAGATAACACCTGGCTGCTGAGGTCCTCCTGATTCAAGGTCTGCTTAGCTCATGTCAGTGAGTCTCACATAGAGTCCCCATTACCATTTCCACATTATTTTCCTTGCCCCACCCACCCTGCATCCTTGCCTATCTCTAAATCTCTGGGACAGGATGCTTCACCTTTCACACTTGGCATGGACACTCCATTAGGCAGACTCTCGGCTCCCCAGGAACACATCTCCATCTCTCTGACACAGCATCTTTGACAAAACTGACCACAGATATTTGCCAATCCACTGAATCTACAGTCACCGTTCATCATTTTATTTATTATTCTGACAGGAGGACACTCAGATCTTTCTGGTCATTTCACTTTAGTGAACACTGGCATACGTTTAATACTTCCAAAGCCTGGTTTAATCTGCAGTGAAGTACTGGTAGTATTGGCATGTGTCCCATGGGATGGGTGAGGATGGAGAAAGCCTCTGGCAATGGCACTAAGCAAGTGCTTCCTGAACAGCCGGAATTCAAAGATGCTTTCAACCCTCCTCCCCTTCCTATTTCTAAACCCTCTTCTAGTTTCATTTCTGTTACTGTAATAAACTTCTAGGCAAAAAGCCTCAGAAAAAAAGTTTAAATCACAATTCCAGGTTACAGTTTATCAGTGAGGGGGAAGTCACCACGGCAGGATCCTGAAGCAGCTTAGTCACATCCACAGTAGAGAGAGCGGTGAGAAATGAGCACATGCATACTTAATGCTCATCTGGCTTTCTATACTTTTCTGCAGTTCAGAGTACAAACCACGGAATGGTGCTGGACTCCAATGGGCTGGACCTACCCACATCAATTCAGGCAAGCCAGACAATATCCCCAAAGCCAGCCTGATCTAGACAAGTCCTGAGTGAGGTTCTCACCACAGGTGATTGTAGGTGCTGCCAAATTAACAATTAGAAATAACCATCACACCACCCTAAGCAGACAAGAAAGCTTAGCAATGCCACATGTTAGGAACCAAGAGTTCAAATTGCAACTCTTCAAATTTTGGCTATGGAATTTGGGTGAGTGAGGGGTTTACTCAACCACTCAGCTGCTGGGCAGACCTATGTCAGTTACTGACGATAACATGTTTGAAGAAATGAGCCACTTTCTGGCTACCTTGGCTATGACATCAGTAGACAATATTATCTGGTGGTATTATCACAGTGTCTGATACGTACTGGTGACAATGGAATTTTGAGGTCACACGGGGCATTTTACTACAGCTTTGTCTGTAAAAGGAAAGAGCCTCAGCAATTAGAATGTTCTGGAAGAGCGGCAATCCCTCCAAGCCAATTCTACCAGTTATTGAACCCAAACCCCATGCATGCTGCTCAAGCCCTCTGCCCTGAGCTATCCCCAGCTGTACCCAAGTTTTTAAGGGGAGCATTCTAGCCCTTCCGGCAACCACCTCGACAATCTCTAAATATTCATAGCACACATATTTCACACGTAACACCAGAGAAATCCTTCCTGCGTGGTACACTGCTACTACAGGCTAGATGAGTGGGGTTTTTTAAATCTAGATTCAAAAGAACCCCCAACAATTAAATGAGGAAACAGCGAGTATCAGGCAGCTCATAGAAGCCTTTAGCTCCAGTTCCAAGGGATCTAACACCTTCTGGCCTCCAAGTCATGACACTCATGTGCCCCAATCCCTCATCCAGACACACAAGCATACACACAAATAATAATCATTTCTAAAATCTTTTTTCAAAGTTGGGTACAATTTTCTGTTAGGACAATTGTCTTTGGACTTTTTGCTGACAGCTGATTAGGTTGTCAGCTGAAGGGGAGGCTGAACCTAAGGATCATTTGCATCTGGAAGTCGCCTGGGCATTATAGAGTCTGTTGCAAAAGAAAAAAGAAGTATGCGAGACAAATGTGGTAGCAGGAATGTGAGCTGGGTTGCTCCTCTCGCTCCTGCTTTGGCTTCAATTCAGTTCAATCATATTTAGTAATGGCTACTTATATGAGAGCTAAAGTTATATTTAAGTTTCAATTACTGTACCTAAGAGATCTATGAAACAAAAATGTCTCTAACCCTTGCCCAAGGACAGATCCTTCCTGAAATGCCTGAGGCTGTTGGTTGCTTATGGAAGACAACAAGCCACATGTTTTCACTTCCCTAAACAGGTTTGTTTGACCCAACTGTTCGCTTGATCACATATGTAGGTGAGAGGTACATAGACAGGAAATAATCAGGATGTATGCTTGCCTGACTGGATGTAGGCAGGAGGTATGAAGGTAGGAAATATATCCGGATATATCCTTGCCCCTGGCCAGACCTGATGGGAAATACAGTAGCCTTATGGGTTTGCCTTTACAAACCTCTGCAAAATGTGACTCATGGCCATTTTCTGGGAACCCCAGAATGAACCTGGCCAGAGTCCATCACCCTGGCCAGTATTTAATTAAAGCCTGTTAAATTTGGCTCCAAAATTGTGGTAGTGGTCTTATTCTGAAGTGGTGAGTTTAACACTAAATTGTAGCTACATACAGAGGGCTTGAGCTTTATACTTCTTCATTTAATTGTTGAGTGTTCTTTTTAATCTCTCTGTCTCCTTTCTTCTTCCCTCACCCTCTACGTGTGTGTATGCCCTGTGTATATCTGTGTGTATGCATGTACATTTGAGGGCACTCATGCCTGTACATGTGCCCATTCCATGGCACATGTGGAGATCAGAGAAAGCTCTTCCCTGTAAGATACACGGTTATTGCAGACTATTTAAGTGTTGTGTTTTGATTTACGATTAAAGCCATTCTAACAACAACAAAAGCCCAGAGAGTTACACAAGAGAATAAAAACGGGGGTTTGAAATGAGTATTTGTGGTTGTTAATCTCTGTTATAATTTGAGGGACTTTAGAATCACTATGGAAACACACCTCTGGATATGTCATGAGGGTGTTTCCAAACAGGTTTAACTGAGGAGGGAAGGCCCACCCTGTAGCCCATCCCATCCCATGGGCTGGGGTCTTAGGCTGAATAAAAAGGAGAAAATGAGCTGTGCACCAGCTTTCAGCATCTCTGCTTCCTGACCATGGATGCCATGTTGGACCAGCTGTCTTGGATTCCTGGTGCCATGACTTGCACACCATGATGGACCTTACATCTGAACTGTGAGCCAAAAGAACCCTCAGGTTGCTTCTGTCAGATGCACTGTCACAGCAATGAAAAAGTAACAATACATCAAAGCAAACTGATAACATGTGACAAGCCCAGGAAAGGCACATCTCACCATATCCACACCTATTTTTCCTTCCAGACTGGGTTTCACATAGCCCAGGCTGACCTCAAACTCACATGACCTTGACTTTCTGAGCCTCTTGTCTCCACCTCCTCCTGAAGGCTAGAATGACAGACATGCAACACTAAATCCAGTTTACATGCTCCTGGGACTAGAATGCAGGTCTGGTAAATGCTAGGCCAGGCCAGCACTCTGCCAACTGAGCTGCATCCACAGCCCTCAGAGGCTGCATGTTCCCAGACCCTAGGGCCCCAGTTTATGCCTGCTCCCAGAGAGCTGGGGAACAGCAGAGGCCTGGAGCCCAGAAAGAGGAATCCCTGACTCAGATCCTGCCTGCAGGCAGGATGGGGAGGGCCAGAGACCATCATTCAACTGTTAAGTGAGTTACCGGGTAACTGTACCCAGCAGAAAAAAAACGCATTCTCTAGACCATAGCCAGATTACACAAAACTAGAAAATGACCTCACTTCCTTCCTGTTACTCCCAGACACAGCCCAGCCCCCCAAAGCAGGGGCCCAGCAGCCCAACCAATGAGTTGAGCAAGGAAATGGCTGGATACAATGTCCTTACCCCAGCAGAATCAATCATGTACATAGCCATTCCCTACATAGACAGCTAAGGGGACTTGCTGGGACCCAAGGTGAGATAGTTGCAAAGGGCTAGAAACCCACTGAGGGCTCTAAATGCCCTGCACAGCAAGTGCCTTGCCTCCAAGTTCCTCCTCCCTCCACTTCTACCACTGGCAACAGGCCTCTTCTCCTCCTTATCCAAGCATGTCTGGATACTCCCGAAGGTCTTGGTTAAATGTTTTTAGTCTAAGGACTCTGAATTTCACCAGAATTATCCAGTGATGCTACTGGGCACAACAGAACAGCAGCAGCCTGTATTGCTAATAGCCCTGGAACATGAAAGATGCTTCTAAAGTTCCAGCAAATTTACCAGAATTCCCTTCAGGAGCCATAGTCATTAAGCTATTTGCACAGGAAGGAACTGAAGCAAGACATCAAAAGAACTACACAAGTGACTGCAAACCCCAATGACTGTTGGTTGCAGCATGTGTTAAACCCCCCCCCCAGCCTCTCTGCCATTTGTCTTTGTGCTCACTATTCTGGGGCTAGGAACCTCCCAGAAACCCACAAACTGTCATCAGATGCTGGGGAAGCTAGGCAGGACCAGCTGCATCCAGATTTGCCTCCTAGGTGATTCTAGATCCTGTCAAATTGACAATCAATATTAACCATCACCCCTGGGATGGGATAGGAGGAGACGACAAGGAATAGGGTATCAGTGTGAATCTTTCCTCTTTGGACCTCAACTCCCACAGCATAAGGTCTTTTTCCTCCCAAGGAGCATAAGCCCTTAACACGCCACTCAGTGAAGGCCCTGAGAAATACAGCCAGCTGCTGCAAGCAAACAGTTCTCTGGTGGCCCTTAAGATGTTGAGTGAGTGGCTTAATCACCCAGCAGGGTCTACCAGGCAATTCAGAAAACCCAGAGGAGACAGCCAGCAGTGAATGGAAAACATTATCATTTAAAAAAGGATTAATAACAAGTCTGTCTAGGCTGAAGACACAGCTCAGTAGTCAAGAGCACTCACAGCTCTGCAAAGGACCTAGTTTGGGTCTCAGCATCCAAGGTAGGAAGCTCACAATCACTTCTAACTCCAGTTCCAGGGGATTTGCACCCTCTTCTGGCCTCCCTGGGCACCTGCTTGCATGAGGTTCATATAAACTGATGCAAATAAACTCACAAACATGTAATTTTTGGATAGATGGATGGATGGACAGATGGATGGTGGATGGATAGATGGATGGTGGGTGGATGGATGATGGATAGATGGATGGACAGATGGATGATGGATGGATGGGTGATGGATGGATGGATGGATGGATGGATGGATGGATGGATGATGGTCAGATGTAGCCAGCCAGGCTAGAAGGAAATACCACCTCAGGCCTCTTCAGGAAAACCACCCAGGTCCATGGAGTGGGAATGGGGTATTTTTTTTAAGAAGGTAATATCTCCTATCATGGAACACCAGGAACCCCTCTCCAGAGAATTCACTTTCTGCGTCTGTCATGCTAATAAGCCTAGCATGCCTAACGCAGTCAAAATAGCCAGGAAACAAGCCCAGAAGGAACTTTATAACAGACTTAGCCATGTAGGACAGAAAAGAAACACATAGAAAAAGATAAAAATGTCCTGATTTCACACTCAGGAGCTGATCTAGGAATCTTTAGTTCCAGGTAGCCAGGGTTACATAGCAAGACTCTTCAAATTTTAAAGTCCTTTTTCCCCCATTTATTTTAGTGTGTGTGTGTACATATATTTATGTGTATGTGTGTGTATGTGTGCTGATGTATGTGTATATATGTGTATGTATATATATGTATATGTCTGTGTGTATACATATATGTGTACATATTTATGAGTGTATATTTATGCATATGCGTGCATATGTATGTGTATGTGTGCATATGTATGTGTATATATGTATAGTATGTATATGTGTGTATGTATGTATATGAATGTATGTGTATGTATGTAGGTATGTGTATGTGTATATGTGTGTATATATGTATACATGTATGTGTGTAGGTATGTGTATATGTGCACATATGTATGCTTATGTACATATGTCTGCATGTGCATATGTTTATATGTATATGTGTACATGTGTATGTGGTGGTTTGAATAGGTATGGCCCCTCAAACTCATGTGTTTGAATGCTTGGCCATAGGGAGTGGCACTGTTAGGTGTGGCCTTGTTGGAGTAGGTATGGCCTTGTTGGAGGAAGTGTGTCACTATGGAGGCGGGCCTTGAAATCCCATATATGCTCAAGCCACACCCAGCGGACAGTTTACTTCCTGTTGCCTGCAGATGGAAATGTACAACTTTCAGCTACCTCTGAAGCATCATGTCTGCCTGCTTACTGGTTTGTTTTCCACCCACCATGACCAAAATGGACTAAATCTCTGAAACTATAAGCCAGTCCCAATTAAATGTTTTCCTTTATAAGAGTTGCCATGGTCATGGTGTCTCTTCACAGCAACAGAAACTCTAACTAAGACAGTGTGTGTATGTGTATGTGCATATATGTTTATGTGTGTGTGTGTGTGTGTGTGTGTGTAGTGTGGTATGCGTATGTGTGTGTATATGTGTGTGTGTGTCATGTGTGTGGAGATCAGATAATTTGCAGAAGTTAGTTCTTCAGTTCCTCAAACCCAGGTCCTCAGGCTTGTTGGCATGTGCTTTACCCACTGAGCCATCTCATCAGCCCATAAACTGAGAAGTCTCAAGAGGAATCATGCTACAGGGGAACATGCTACAGCGCCCCTCTAACTTCTTGAACCCTTGGTTGTATCCTGGATCTAGAATCACCCTGCAGATAAGCCACTGGGTACATCTATGGAGGAGTTTCTAGATTAGAGAAGACCTACCGTAACTGTAAGAGATAGCATCCATGTCCATACCATGTGGCAGTCACTTCATGCTCCTGTAGCACGCCTTCGCACCACAGTGGGCTATATACCTGAACTGTGAGTGGAAGGAAACCCTTCAATTGCTTCTGAAGGTGTACTGCCACAGCAATGAACAAACAATACTCTCTCTCCTTGGGAGTCATACACCGGGCTTCTCGACTACCCCCAGCCTCCCCTCTTGGCTCCAGAAGCTTTATTTCCTACCTTTGCCCTAGGCTTGAGGGCTTTCCCACTGTTGTTAGGCAAGTTGCCTGGGGCAATCTCTCATTCTGTCAGTGCGCTGTAACTATTTCTGCCATTAGTCTCTCCTCCAAGTGTCCCAGGTAAAATGTGTTACCTGCAGGAGCTCAGACACCAACTTGCATTATCACAGTTGTGATAAAAACACATTCACATGGGCTCAAGGGGACATTACTAAGTATTTCTTCAAGTACTATAAACACTAAGCAGAAAAAAGCTGAGACATGGATACAATATCTGTGTAGCCTTGAACCCACTCCAGAGCCACCAGAGGATGACAATCATCCCCAGGTGGCAAGCTGCTGCTCTGCCTTCAGCTGTGTAGAGAACTATTTTCCCACTTAGCTTTCATTTTTGCCAGCTGCTCACTAATAGAAACATCCCCCAGCACCGCCACCCAAAGACCAATCCAAGCTCTTTTACATTCTCCAAAAAAAGACAATGGAAATGGTCACCTGGGCCAGTAAGATGACACTTGCCACCAAGCCTGATGACATGAGTTGGATCCCCAGGACTCATGTGGTGAAAGGAAGAGCAACCCCCAAAAGCTGTCTTCTAATCTCCCCACATGCACACCATGGCATATGGCACATGTGCCCACATACACACACATACAAACCACTCACACCCACACCCACACACACACACACACACACACACACACACACACACACACACTCACACCAAATAAAACAGCCTTGGGTACACTGAACAATTATCCTTAAGGAAGTATTTTTTTATTACTTTCTGACACATGAGGAAATAGATTCAACCTCAGGTATCACATGCTAGATCATCCTGATCCCAAGGATCAGTACCATTCTGTTCTGGTTTTGTTTTGTTGTTTGGCTGGCCTCCACTTCAGCAAGTACAGGGATTATAGTTCTCCACCTTGTTTGTGGAGTCCTTGGGATTGAGCCCAGGGCCACCTGGACACCAGGCAAGCACTTTATCAACTAAACTACCTCCCCAACCTCCATAGTATCATTTTTAAAAAGAAAGAAGAAGCCAATTGGTGATGGTGCATGCCTTTAATCTCAGCACTCGGGAGGTAGAAGCAAGTGGATCTCTGTGAGTTCGAGGCCAGCCTGGTCTAGAGAGTGAGTTCTAGGACAGCTAGGATTATTACAAAGAGAAACTGTCTTGAAAATAAAAAACAAAAACAAAAAGAAAGAAGGACCCAAAGTCTGAAAGTTATTCTTGAATTGAGCCTAGAACTAAAGCCCAGCACTCAGGAAGCGGAATCAGAGGAATCAGAAGTTCAAGGTGTTCGTCAGCTACATAGTATGTATGCCCTGCATCAACAATGATAAATTTAAAACATTTAAAAGATAAAATTGCAATATAGGAATATGTGTGCCTATTTATTAATACACCAAGTTACAGTATCAAAGCATATCTGTTACCCACCAACTGAACTTGGTAATGATGAGTACAAAAATTATTTTTGAGATTTTGGCAACAAAATGTAACATGATTTCTATTTACTGAAGGACAGTCAAAGTACTTCCAGACCACTGGGCTCTCTGTATGCATGGGAACCACACCCACAGATCTAACCAACAATATTTCCTGGATAGAAAAATATCCAGAAAAAAATTATCTTAGGAACTGGGGTTGTAGCTTAGTTGGTTCAGTGCAAAATAACAAGCAGTGGGCTCCACCTCCAGCACTGTATAAACTGAATGTGGGAGCCCAGAGGTGTAGACAAGAGGATCAGACATTCAAGGTCATCTCTGGCTACCTGGCAAGCTCAAGGCAGGCTTGGGCTATGTAAAAATCCTGTTTCAGAGGGGATAAAAAATGTTTTGTTTTAGTCTTGAATATACATAGAGCTTTCTTTTTCTTGTAATGTTCTCTAAACAGTATTGTATCAAAACTAATTTGTGTTAAGTATTAGAAATAACGGTAATACAACTTCAGGCATAGGAGGGTATGTGTAGCTCCTAAAGGACTGGAGTAGCCCAGATTTTAGTATCCAAAGCAATCCCAGGACCAATTCCCCTGCAAACTGAAGGCACATGCATTCCAGTTGGCCTCACGGCCCTTAGCCACAGCTGGCATTCAGTGGGTATGAAAAGGGACTTTTTTCTCAATTCAAGTTTACTTTCAGAGTTTGAGGAAGGGTTGAGCGGAGATGGGTTGCATGACTTATTTGTCTACTATAGATTTCACTGCTAGGTTGAGACCTCAGACAGAAGAGAAGGAAAAAAAGAAAGGTACCAATTACTTCAGCCCCGTCAGATCTTCATTTCCAGCAGGCTGTTGCTTCTTTTTAAAAAGTTACTCTGTCTGTGAAGTTTCTTCAAGACATGAAAAATGTACATTTCCTGAAAGCCACACTGCGGATTTTAATTACAGCAAATATTTTTTCAGTGGCTCTTCTTGTGAAAAGATCTCTGCTTCTTCCACTGAAAAAACTCAATGGTTTTATCTACTCCTAAGCATCCATCATAAGTGTGCCAATATCGTGGGGCTTTTGAAAGGGGGGCTTTTTAACCTTTCTAAGGGTTTAATCAATAGGTTCCTTTTCACAGAAGGCTGTACTGCCTGCAGAGAATATGAATTCCTTTTGCTCTTTATTCTAATTTAAAATAGCAATGTGCTTTATAGTGCAGTTATTATATTTCAGGCACAGCATTAGGCTCTTGTTTTCAATCACTCTGATATTCACATCCATTATCCCATCTTAGTAGTAAAGGTATTAAATAATGAAGAATTTCCAAGAGGCTTATGTTACAAAATTGTTCTCTTGGACAAGAGAGAAACAAAGAGAAGAAAGGAAAAAGGGAGGGAGGAAGAGAGAGGAAAGGAAGGGAGGGAGAAGTTGGAAGGAAGGAAGGAAGGAAGGAAGGAAGGAAGGAAGGAAAGAAGGAAGGAAGGAAGGAAGGGCACAGTTAAATTAACATTGATATTGAAATTCCAATTATAAACTAAGATATTTACTTTATCATTTATTTATTTGTGTGTTCATTTTTTGACATGGACTTTCAACAAACTGCGAGCTGACCTTGAGTTCCATGTCTTCCCACCTCCTTCTAGGGTCCAGGCCTATGCCACCATGTCCACTGCCCACTGCCACCACAGGCTCATATATTTGAGTGCTCAGTCCCCAGCTGATGACAAACTGTTTGGAAGGATTAAGAGTTGTGGCCTTGTTGGAGGAGGTATGTCACTGGCAGTGTGCCCACACCATGCCCAGTGGCTCTCTCTCTACTGCTTGCCTGTGGATCAGAATGCAAAGCTCTCAGCTACTACTCACTCCAGTGACGTGCCTGTCTGCTTCCTGCCATGATGATAATGGCCTCTCTGAAACATGTCCCTTTCCCTACCCCATTACCTGAACCCCACTGCCAGTCTATGAGGTATTATTTTATTTCTGGCCCCCTATAAAATCAATTCCTCCTTAAACTGTGGGCTGGGATGGGAAAGGCACAGACACTAATGAGTTGTTTCATTAACCAGACACCAGGATATGACTAAGAACATACAAAACAGCCCTTAAAGCATGAAGACTGGAGGAAGAAAGTCAAGAAGACAGAAGTTGCTATCCAACAACAAAGACACCTGTGAAACATGTACCAGAGGGAATGGGTAGGGAAGGAATATGTGAAAGATGACAGGGAAGGGATAAATGGAAAGTCACTGAGTCTCTTGGCAGGAAGGAGCTTATTTTCATGGGTGTTGTTCAGTCCTTTAATTTCCCCCACATACACACACACACACACACACACACACAGCCTCATCAGACTTTCACTGCTCTAATTTTACTATGAAGCTGGAACTCAGAGGGTAAGCAACTTGCTCAGTGGCACAGGGTGACACCAGAGTCAGAACTGGTCCCCACTTACCCCTCAGAGTCTGAGAATTATTCAAAACTCAGCAAGACCCCACCCTGGGTTCCTAATTGGGGGAGGAGTTGATCCTCTCTTAGAGGATGGGAAAAGATCAATGCATATAGGAAAAGAACAAGGGGGGAGAAAGGAGAGAATGTACAGGAGAAGAAAGGAAAGGGGAAGAGGGAAAGATGGAGAAAGGAAGAAGAGAGAAGGAAATAGGGAAGGGAGGATCAGGAAGGAGGAAGGGAAGAAGAAAGAATAGAGGATGGGAAGAGGAAGGAGGAGGGAAAGAAGACAAAGAAGGGTGGAGGGAGAAAGAGGGAAATAAAGGAAAGAAGGAAGAATGGGAGGAAGAAAAGGAAGGAGAAGAATGGGAAAGGAGGAGAAAGAAAAGGAGAAACTCAGCTTGTTAAAGGATAGATCCCCAAAACGACTGACACTATGCTGAGTGTGCAGGCTCCAAGAGGAGTAAGTACCAGCAAAGGCTGATAACGACTGAAAATCCTGGTCTAGAAGCTGTAGGTGGAGCACATCAGCAGAGTCCACCCCCCCACCCCCGCCCCCCAGCATGGCCGAAGTCAGTAAGGAAAGAAGATGGTCTCCACAGGATAAGTTGGGAAGGAGCCGGGAGCCAGGATAACATCACGCTATGTCTAGAAGAGCCCCTAAATTGTCAACCAGGATAAAGTACAGAGAAGCATGGTATGTGTTTCAAAAAGCCACCAGACCAGGTCTCCCAGTGACTCAATGACATAAAGTGCTCATCCACTCTTCCAATCCCATGGCCCTCTGGACAATTTGAGTCAGACATCCCACCAGCCAGAAATAAGCACAGGCTCCCATTAGTGTATATTAATTTATTTTTAAAAAACATGTACTACTGTTAACTTATGAAATTAAATCTTAAGACATTGTTAATTTTAGGGGGAGACTAAGCAGAAACTTACATATTTTCTTCCCATACCCCAATGGCACTATGAACACCAAATTTTAGAAGCCACCGTCCTTGGACTTGAAATATTGTAGTTTCTTGGAGTCCAATGGCCTTGACCTTCACTGTACCTGAGCCAGATGGCTGACACGCCTTCTCTTGGTTGATTGTCCTGGCCTCCATTCCCAGGACTGGTGAGCTGTTCTCCATCCCCAGAGTTCCAAAGCCACCACTTTCCAATTTTCTGTGATCCTTGACCTCCATTCCATCAGCTCACTGAGCCATCTCTTCCCAAAGACTTCCACTCCATCAGGCCTTACCACTCTGGTTAATCACAAAGTCCTACTTTTTATCAGCAATTCGCAACACTGTGTCAGTCTACCTTCTCTTCTGCAGTACCACAAGGGTGGGGGATGAGGGAATAAATGAACACATGGTAGCCATAGAAACACCAGTTACCAGGTTACTTCATGCCCTGGTCTTCAGTGGGCCTTCCAGCTTAATAACAACTTGGTTTTTTCTTGTCCTCAGCTACCTCCATTTGCCGTCATCCTCAGCTAAGGTTTTGGAACTTCATCAAAAGACTCAACCCTTCTTTCATCCACCATAACATTTGCTGAGAAGTACTTGTGCATATGCACCCGAAGTACCAACTCAGAGTACAGAGGCTCACCAAACTGTCATGCCAGTTAGATAAGAAAACACCCACCCAGGGTTGGAAAGATGATCAGAATAAAGCCACTTACATAAGAGAAACCATGCAAAAGAAAGAGATGCCCATTTTGCTCCTGTCTACTTATGCTTCCTTCAGGTGTTTTATTGAAATAAAATCCCTTTAAAAGTGTACATTTCAGGGCTGAGTATAGCTCAGTGTCAGAGCACTTGCCTAGCAAGCACAAGATCCTGGTTCAATCCTCAGCATCACAAGAAAAGATTATGCATCAGTGGTATATAGTATGTTCACCACATTGTGAAACCACCACCCCTGTTTAGTTCAGAAACATAACTACCACTCTGTAATAGTTAAGCTTTACTATCAACTGATTAGACACAGAATTACCAAACAAAATTCTGACTGTCTCTGTGAGGTGTTTTGTCCCGGGCCCATAGAAGTAGCTCCGTTCCATACTGACTTAAGGTCAGAGAACTCAATCCTATCTGTGCTCTTTCAAGGTTAAAGGTCTAAGGTGTGGCTACTGAAGGATGTTTGGTCTAGGGTGTAGTCACTGGATGTCTTAGATAAGAAGAGGTTTGATCTAAGGTGTGGTTATTATGCTTTGAAAATTAAGGAAGTAATTATGTCTTTCTATTCCTTGTATCATGGTAAAGAAGTCTTTTGCCTCTTCCCCCTTTTGGTTGGGGTATATAAGAATTTTGAGCAATAAAGTTAAGGAGGATCTCAGTATCCACAAGATGCCCTCCCAACTCTATCTTCTGTTGCTAGCCTGTTTCTTTCCTCAGTTCACTCTCCCCCTCTTAGGTACAGACAAAACAGGTCAGCAGTACCTGACAGATGCCCCTCAATGTGGGGAACCAAGAGTGTTTCCAGAAAGGTTTAAATAGAACCGGAAAATCATCCCTAAACATGAATAGAATCATCCTAGGGGCTGAGGTCTAGGACTGTATGAAAGGGGAAAAGTGAGCCAAGCACCTGTATTCATCTCTCCTTCCTATCTGCAGATGCAATAAAACCAGCTGCCTTATGCTCCTACAGCTATGACTTGCCCCATGATGGAGAGTACTCTCTAAATTCCAGTTATTTGGCCATCACAAGAGGAAGTGTAATTAACACACACTCCAAAAGAAACCTTGGGTCCATTAAAAAGTTCCTTTCACCTACTCCCCCTGCCCCAGGGAACCAGGAATCTGCTTCAAGTCTCTGTGGATTACCCTTTGTGGGTGTTTCCTGCCAATGAAGTCAAATGTCCTTCCTGCCAATCATTTTTCTCTCTCCCTCTGGGCTTTCTCTAACCCTATGAAAAACCCTCTCATTTTCTAGAAAAAGAAGATGCATATTTCCTTTGATTCTCCCCCCCTCATGCCAAGAATACCTTCCCTCCCTTCTCAGACTCTAATTCTACAGAGAGAACTCCTGTATAACCCAGCTGTACCACTGCTGGGTATTTCCTCAAGAGACTCCAAGCCAACACACCACAGGGACCCCTGCACATCAGTGTTTACTGCAGTGCCTTGCACAATGCCTAACTTATGGGACCAACCTAGGAGTCAACAGAAAGCTGGCTATAAAAAATGTGTTTTGTACACACAATGGAACTTTCACCCATAAAGAAGAGCAAAGTTTATGGGAAAAAGGATGTATCTGAGATAATATTAAACAAGTCTCAAAGACAAAAACAAAAAAACAAATATAGTATGCTTTCTCTATTATAGCTCCTGAGTTTTATGTAGGCCCAAAACCATGCATGTATATAGGACATGAAAATAAAAACAAAACTGAAAACAAAAACAAAAACAAACAAACAAACTTTTAAAAAGCAGTAAAGCTGTTTTCATCTCAAAGGTACCATCTCTCCGGTGCTCCTAGTCACATGATGTGGGTGAAGGTAAACAATCCATGACTTGGCCTCTCTGTACCACTCTCTCTCCTGCTTGTAACAAGGATCAGAATAGCCATTTACACCATAGCACTTGAAGAGCAAGTGAGGATCAGGGTTCCTAACATGCTCATGAATGCCAGGCATGCTGTAAGGGCTCAAAATTGTTATCGCAGGTCATATTCCATAAAACCCTCGGTGTTGCTCCAGCAGCCCCAGACCTCTCTGGATACTGCCCAGCCTCCAGCATTTCTTTCCAGCTCAGTCTTTAAGCATAAGAACTTTTTTCAAAACACTAACACTTCCTTAATAAAACCTTTTGGAAGGGCACCGCACGCCCTTAGAGCTCCACTTGCAGTCTGATACAGGGAGACCACCGAGGAACATGGGTGCTGATAAGCACACTCCAGGATGATGTGAATGCAGAATGCCCCAAATTAAGAGTCACTCTCCTACCCCATTACAGATCCCCACAGTCTCTCCTCAAGACTATTGCAACAGCCTTCATCAAGTCGTATTCCTGCCCTGCCCCTTTTTAACCCTACCAGACAGCTATCAGAAATCCAAATCTGGGCTCAGGTGGCAGAGTGCTTACCTAGCATACAGAGTTCTGGGTTCCATCCCCAGCACCGCATGAATCAGGCATGGTGATGTACTTCTGTCATCCCAGCCCTTGAGAAGTGGAGTGGGAGGAGAATCCAGCATCCAAGGGCATCCTCAGCTACATAGAGACCACATAGTGAGTTCAAGGCCATCTGGGTGACATAAGACCCAGGTCATGTTTGTTTCCTTTTATTTTTGCTGGTACTGGGAAGTAAACCTAGGGCTTGTGTTCGCCAAGTACTTTACCACTGAGATACATCCCTAGCCCAAGACCCAGTTTAAATAAATGAAGTTAAGTAAGATGGCACCTGAAGAACAACACTGGAGATTGCGCGCACACACACACACACACACACACACACATACACACACACACACACACACACACACACACACAGCATATTGCAGGCCCAGAGAGCTTAACAATGTAACCATGGAGACAGAAATACTGACCGCCACCTACCTCCCACAACTGCACAGGCTCCTAGAATTGAAGTTCTGGCTCCCCTACTTGCTTGCTACCTTTATGCCCAGGCCTGGCACAAAAGCCCCTCTGTAAATGGTTAGCGATCCCCTTAAGGCTGGTTCCTTGGTTGGCATCCAAGACTTTCAAAGCAGGAAGTCATACTGGTATCATGTGGCCCAACCCACCCACAGTGGCAGAAGAGACGTGAGGCTCACGAGACCTCAGTGGCCTGGGAACACAGCAGCCCCTGGGTCACCTGATGTCTCACTTAGGTCTTAAAGGCAGCCATGGTTACTCATGGCCCCACAGCTGTTCTGTGGCTTCCAGGGTTCCCCGGTCACAGCTGGGAACTGTGTGGGAACTGGGAGCCTTCCAGCCAGCCCTTTCCTTTCGTTTCTACTTCCACCTCCACTTGCTTTGCTCTCAGGCTTCTGGTTGGTGGTTCCCATATTTTCACAAAGAGGACCAGAGCTGGCTATAATCTACCTGGAACCAGTCTCACAGAGCAGGGGTGATCCTGGAACCCCAAGCCAACCCAGCCTACTTAGGGTCCTTCACAGGACAGAACTTCTATGACCAGAAATTAGTATTCCGTGTACTTTGGGGTTCACTCTTTTGAGTTCTAAGAGTGCTAAGGTTCAAATGGTTGGATTCCTGTGAATCTGGGCATGGAAGGCCAAGCCATAGCCCTCAGTTCAAGTCACAGGCCAAAGGTCCAACCAGTTCCACAATCGTCCCTGTCCACACTGGTGTGCTCTAAGTTCCCAGTGGAGCCATTTTCGTTTCCTTACTGTCCCCAGTAAGTTCAATTACAGATGTCAATCCAGTGGGAAGTTTTATTAGACCACTGTTCTGAAACCTCTGTCTCCATGTAGCAACTGACTTAGAACATGACCCTGGGGGACAACTCCATCATTGTGCCATGTAATACTCTAGTGTTTGTTTGTTTTCTTTTTTATCTTACTTTTTAAGGTGTAGCCCCCGACCTGGGGACATTCTCATTCATTCAAACCAACCTGTGACATGAATTCACCACCACTGGTGCTGGGAGGACAGTTTGGTGGGTAAACCACTTGCCTCCCAACACACACACCTGCCAGCATGAGGACCGGAGCTTGGATCCCCAGTACCTACTTAAAGCCGGGTAGTACGAGTCTGCTGTCCCAGCTCCTGTGATGAAAACAGAAGGCAGAGGACAGGAGAATCCATGGGAACTCACGGGACAGCTGTCCTGGAGTACAGAGTGGCACACGAGACAGCATGGCAAGCAAGATGAAAGGATTGGCACCCACATTGTCCTCGATTCCAGGAGTGCACTTGCCTTCACACACATGAACACATACAAGATTGAAAAAAAAAAAAAAAAAAGAAAGAAAAAAAAAGAAAAAAAGAATCACCTCTCTAATTTAGTCAATATATTTACAGAGTCTTGCTTTCTCAAGCCAATAACACCTGGGTAGGAAGAGCTCATGACAGAAGTCTGCTTCTCACTAAGGGACCTTAGATACTTCACCTGAAACAGTAACGGGGAGTCAGTCAGTAAAAATCTCCCCACACAAGCACAAAAACCTGAGTTGGATCCTTAGAATCTATGTGAAAAGAAGCCAGAGTTGATGCCCTGTGCTTGCAATCCCAGCACCGGGGAACTTCACACAGCAGGATCCCTCAGTCTCAGTGGTCAGGCTAGCCTACTGGGTGAGCGCAGGTTCAGTGAGTGAACATGTCTCAAAAGTACAAATTGGATGATGTCTGAGGAGTAGCAACCAAGGTTTGACTCTGGATCCCACAGGTTCACACACCTGTACAATACCTGCACCCACATATACAAATAAATGTGCATGTACACACAATCAGGTTCAGTGGGACTTGTAAGCACACACATGAATTTGTCAATTAACAGTTCAGTAAAAGAATCCTCTTAGCCAGGTGGTGGTGGTGCACACCTTTAATCCCAGCACTTGAGAGGCAGAGGCAGGCGGATCTCTGTGAGTTCTAGGCCAGCCTGGTCTCCAGAGCGAGTGCCAGGATAGGCTCCAAAGCTACACAGAGAAACCCTGTCTCCAAAAACCAAAAAAAAAAAGAATCCTCTTAGTCCTTAACAACAAAGACAACACTTATTTAACAGGTACATATGCTATACACATAAGTTTTCTTTATGTCTTAAAGAAGTGGTTATAAAATAATGAAAAATGTGACCACTCCTTGCACAAGGCAGGGGCTTAATACTCAATGAGAATTTTGTTGGTTACTAAATCCATGGAAAAATGAAGGGGACATGTGACTGTTCAATTTCAATCTTTAGCATAATATTCTTTTGTAATAATTGAGAAATTAGCACTGGGGCTGTAGCTCAGTGGGTAGGGTGCTTGCCTAGATTCAGTCTCCAGCATACACCAGGGATGGTGGTGCAAGCCTGTAACCACAGTACTCAGGAGGCAGAAGCAGGAGGATCAGAAGTCATCCTTAGTTACAGTGAGTTCAAGGCCAGCCTGAACCACATAAGACCAGAGGGAATAGTGAACCAGGAGATGGCAAGATGGCACAGCGGGTAGAGGCACTTGCTGTCAAGCTTAATAACCTGAGTATTATTACCAGGAACCAACTCCCATGCATTGTCCCCTGACCTCCATATGCACACCACTGCAATAAGCAGTACACACACTCACACACTCACACTCACACACACACACACACACACACACACACACACACGTAACAAAAAATTTAAGGAGAACAACTATTATTGCTGCAATCATTGAATATGGCTGCTCGGGTACCAGTGTTGAGTACATAAATCCTTCCTCACCACACTCTAAATAGCAACTTGGATGCCAGGAGAAAAAGATGATCTCGTCACAACAATGGCTTCAACATATATATATATATATATATATATATATGTATATATATGCATATATATATATATATGGGGCGCCCATGTGTGCTCCTGTTGTGTACATGTGAATATGTGTGTGTACCCCTGTATAAGCACATGCATATGTGTCTGTGCTCCTAAAAGCGTACATGTGAATATGTGTGTGTGTGCTCCTGTATATGCACGTGGGTGTGCATGCGTGTGAATGTGTGTGTGTTGCTGATTACAGTAAATTTGACAAAGAAAGTGGAAGGAAAAGGTTGACCTGCAAATAGAGATCTTTCCCACACAGTCTGGTTATTCTCCACTATAATAACAGAAGCAGAAGTCCCAATTCTCTTTAGGAGTCAGGAAACCTCTATGTTTTAAATTCATCATGTATCTTATGCAAGAGGCTGGCTAGAGAAATGTTCTGGCAAACTTCCTCCTCATATGATAGAGCATATATGTTCAGCCATGGGTTCTGCTCAATTCCTTGAGCAGGTCAAAAAGCAAGCCAGCAAGTGTGGCTGAGCTCACACCCACTCCCCACCCTTCCAGTAGAGTTGAGAGGGCCAAGTCCCAATGACAGGAAACAGCGGGCTGGGCAGTGTCCACACCCCCACAATTCTCTATGACTTCTACCACAGGCCTTCTGATAGACTGTAACAGTAAATAG
Organism: Cricetulus griseus; assembly: GCF_003668045.3. Classification (NCBI taxonomy): domain Eukaryota; kingdom Metazoa; phylum Chordata; class Mammalia; order Rodentia; family Cricetidae; genus Cricetulus; species Cricetulus griseus. Next base: position 61,581,453 of record NC_048598.1, read on the forward strand.
ACCTTTACAGAGAACTTTTTTTTTTTTTTTTGGTCTCAATGTCCTTGAATTCTCTATGCAGCTATATAACTGAGGATGATGCAGAGAACTCCTGATTATACCATCTCCACCTCCCAAATGCTCAGATTCTAGGTGTGTGCTAGTGTTCTAGTGGTTTTAACTATCAGTATGGCACTGCCTAGACTCATTTGAGAAGCAAAGCTCAAATGAAGGATTATGATCTGTGGGCATGTCTGGGGGGGACCCTCATGATTGTTAACTGATAGAGGATGGCCCAGCTCACCGTGGGAAGCACCATTCCCTAGGCAGGTGATCCTAGGCTATCTAGGAAACCCAGCCAAGCATGAGCATCAGCTAGCCAACAAGCAATGCTCCTCCACGGTTTCTCATTCAATTTCTTGCTTGAATCCCAGCCCTGATTTCTCTCAATGATGGTGACTTTCAAGACAAAATAAACCCTTTCTTCCCCTAGTTGCTTTTGGTCTTATGTTTGTCACAGCAACAGAAGGAAAGTAGAGCAGCCAGCATTGCCTAGTCTATGCAGTGATGGGGATCAAACCCAGAGCTTTGCACATTTTAGGCACACGCTCTAACAACTAAGTTACAAACCCAGCCACCACAGAAGGATCTTTCAGTGGGAAAAAGATTGAAATCTATAGGATTCAAGAGGAAATCAATTATACTTAGTTACTAAAATATTTCTTTTTCTTCTTCCTCCTCCTCTTCCTCCTCCTCCTCCTCCTCCTCCTCCTCCTCCTCCTCCTCCTCCTCCTCCTCCTCCTCCTCCTCTCCTCTCCTCTTCTTCTTCTTCTTCTTCTTCTTCTTCTTCTTCTTCTTCTTCTTCTTCTTCTTCTTCTGTATTTGGGATCAAATCCAGAGCCTCACACATGCCAGGGAAGCACTCTACCAATTGAGCTGTATTCCTCAGTTAAAATATGCTTTTAATTGTGATAAAGAGGTACACATGCTTGTTTATTAACACATTAAGTCAAACTGTCTAGCAGCAGGCCCAACAGGACTATCAGCACAGAGTAAAGATGATAAGCTAAGATAGCTCCTTACTTACTCAAAATATTGGCTATCTGCCACTGACAAGGTTACAAATAGCACTTACACTACTACAGTCTGCAGGCCAGTGAACAGAGAGGGAAGGAGTTAGAGTTGGGGCTGTGACTCGGTTGCAAAACATTTGCCTACCAAGCACAAACAAAGCCTGAGGTTTCAATCCCTGAACCTGTACACCAAACATAGTGGGGAATGCTAGGATAACAACAGCATTCCCAGGGTGGAGGAAGATGAGAAGGTTAAGGTCACCCTCAGCCACAAAGGGAGAAGGCAAGCCTGGGCTACAAGAGCCCAGTTTTAAAAAGCAAAACCAAAAGTGAAGGAATTGCCAAACTCTAGTCTGAGGTTAGTGAATGTGAAAGTGTAACATGCCCCCTCCCCAGGCCTTGCAGAATGGAATGATCAGCAGCAAGTCACATTCACTCACAGGACCACCTGAGTATCGGATCTGCTTTGCCTTGCCACACCCTCCCAAGGCTCCCTGTGCTAGAAGCTAGGTTCTCAGCCAGTGGTGGGGAGGTGATAGAATCTTTAAGACAGAAGGTCTATCTGAAGACACAGAGTCACAGAGGCGTCATCTTCAGGAATGATTAATGCTGTATCTCAGGAGTAAGTCCGGTCTCATGAGACTGGGTTAGTTCCCACAGAATGGGTAAGTATGAATCTGGCTTTCTTATCTCAGGTTTTTTGTTTCTGTTCTTTGATAAGGGCATATATAGCCCAGGCTGACCATGAACTTGGTATGTAGCCTTAACAATGCTTAAGAAAGGGACAAGGGAAATAGCTCTTCAGGTAAAAGTGGGAGCTCAGTAGCCACAGTTCAATCCTTCGAGCCCATGTGACAAGTCAAGCTCGGTAGAGCCCATGTAATGAGCCAGGTGTGGTGGTTCACATCTGTAATCCCAGCACCCCACAATGAGATAGGAGACAGCTAGGAGAATCACCCAGCTATCCTGGAGTAAGCAGCATGGCAGAAACAGAAGAGGCCTGACTCAAGAGTGAGACTCTCTGAGCTCTATACATAAGCCATAGCATATGTGCACTCATACAGGCAAGCACAGGTGCGCGTGCACAGACACACACACACACACACACACACACACACACACACACACACACACACACACACAAATACACACACACACAAATATTTAAGAAATGAAAATACTCAGGCAAACTTCCTCTGATTGTCCCTCTTCCCTCAGCCATTTGGGCTATAGTCCAAGCTCATTTATTTTGCCTCCAATCTCACCAATAAGTAACCAGGTCAGTGGCCATGCTTCACCTAGCATTTCAAACTATAAAGAAAGATCTTGGCCAGACCGTTGTGAAGTCCTTTCTGCCTCAGCTCCTGCCAATCCATCCCATGAGCCATGGGACATAAATGACAGAATCATCTTGGAAAATATACTTCAGGAATGTGGCCTTTAGGGGCCCAATTAGGTCGGAATGGGAGTTGTTATTCTGTTTTGATTAAAAAGAAAAAGAAAACATTTTAACTGCAAAAGTTCTTGATTAATGTCTCTAAATGGTACAGTGCTCTGCAACAATACACCCTCTTTTAGCAATGTGCCAAAGCAGTTGGCTAGAGAGGTGCTTTTAAGAAAAGCCAGGATCATACCGTTTCTCTAACTCTTCCTCTAATGGACTCCATTATCTCTCTCTCTCTCTCTCTCTCTCTCTCTCTCTCTCTCTCTCTCTCTAACACATACACACACACACAGAGAGAGAGAGAGACAGAGAAACAGAGAGACAGAGACAGACAGACACAGAGAGAGAGAGAGAGAGAGAGAGAGAAGAGAGAGAGAGAGAGAGAGAGAGAGAGAGAACTTGGTTGGAACCTAATGAATAAATAACCAGCACTTGAACAGAATTTGTGCCCATTTTAATTCCAATTTGTTTCCGCTATAAAGCCTCATTTAAATTAAAAGAGGGAGGCATGATGGCAGTTATATTATGAAACACTTTTGGAAATGTTTGAGAGTTCCGTAGCAAGCATAACAGACACAGGAGGAAGTAGATAAAGTTAACTGTTGGGACTAAGTATGGTGAAATGAAGCCGCCTGGAGAAGGTTGGGTTCTCATACCTGCCCAATTTGGATTCTGTTCTTTGCCAAAAAGTATCGGGAGAAGGCAAGTTCCCTTGAGCAGTATTATGTCCCAAGAACTATGTATTATGAAATCATCTCTGTGAGAGTCAGAAATTTTTCTCTTTAAAGGCCTGAAAGCAAACACTTCAGGCCTTGAAGACCAGTTCAACTCCTTCAGCCTGCTGACTGCCTCTACGGCTATGTAAAGCAGCCGTATGGGAGAGGCCATGGTGCAAGCAACCTTTAGTGACACCAAAAAAACTGTATTAACAACAACAAAACTTCATTAACAAAACGGGTGGCACATAAACAAATAAGAACATCTATGTTCCAATAAAGTTTTAACAAAATGGGTAATATATGAACCAATGTGCTTGCCATTTTCCAGTAAACATTATTAACAAAATGAGCAGATAATCAACAAATGTATATAGCCATTTTCCAATAAAACTTTATTAACAGGGCTGGAGTAAAGACTCAGCAATTAAGAGGGAATATTGCCCTTCCATAGGCTCTGGATTTGGCTCTTAGTACTTACATCAGATGGCTAACAACAACCTGTAACTCCAGTTCCAGGGGGTCCCCCACCCTCTTCTGGCCTCTAAGACACCTGCATGAACACACATACAGACACACACACACACACACACACACACACACACACACACACACACACACGCATAAATAGAAATAAACAAATCTTAAAAATATTAGCCAGGTGGTGGTGATGCATGCCTTTAATCCCAGCACTTGGGAGGCAGAGACAGGAGGATCGCTGTGAGTTCCAGGCCAGCCTGGTATACAGAGCAAGTTCCAGGATATACTCCAAAGCTACACAGAGAAACCCTGTCTCAAAAAAACAAAACAAAAACAATAACAACAAAAAATTTTATTAACTAAATGGGCAGCTGGTCATAGTAGGCTGATTCCTGACTAGATTATGTTTTCAGCCAATAAAACTGAACCTGATAGACCATGTCAAGCCGATCATAGGTGGCAAAGATGAGTAACATTCATAAAACCTGCACTTGCAAACCAAAAAAAAAAAAAAAAAAAAAAAAAAAAAAAAAAAAAAAGCCGGGCGTTGGTGGTGCACGCCTTTAATCCCAGCACTCGGGAGCAGAGGCAGGCGGATCTCTGTGAGTTCCAGGCCAGCCTGGTCTCCAGAGCGAGTGCCAGGATAGCCTCCAAAGCTACACAGAGAAACTCTGTCTCGAAAAACAAAAAACAAAATAAAACAAAAAGAAAAAAAAACAAAAACAAAAACAAAAAAAACCTGTACTTGCTGGTACCAATGTGATTGAGAGGCTGCATATTTCTTACTGTAGATTTAAGTGAAAAGCTACAATATCAGTAGGTAATAATGAATTTGAGGATGGTAAATAAGTGTTTCTAGGGGAAACTGTTCGGCATTTCATTGTCTTGTTTTTGTTAAATGGAGGGAATGAGCAGATAAAAGGAAAAGTTCTTCACATACACCATGACTATAAAAGATATTAATTAAGGGGTTAGGGGGTGGCTATGGAAGCATCTCAGTTGGTAGAGCACTTGCCTCACTTGTGTAAAGCATAGGGCCCTCTCTCCAGCACCTCAAAAACTGAGTATAGTGGCACATACTCGTAATCCCAGCACTGGGGAGACAGAGACAGGATGATCCACAGTCTAAGGTCATCCCCTAGCAACAAACTTAGTTTGAGGTCAGCCTAGGCTGCGTGAGATTCTGTCTCAACAAATAAGTATGGGCTGGCAAGATGGCTTAGCAGGTAAAAGCCCTTGCTGTGCAAGCCTGATGATCTAAATTCATTCCCTGGAGTCCTTCTGAAAGGGCTAGATGTGGTAGCAAGTATCTGTAATCCCAGCACTCCTACAGAGTGATGGAAATCTGCTGGAAGCTCTTGGGCCAGTTATCCTGGAGTATTCAGCACAGACAGCAACAAAAGCAACCTTGCCCAAACACACAGGAGAGAACTGACTTCCCTAAAATTCTCTGACCTCCACACATGTCCTGTTGCACTCTTGAACCACCACCACCACCCCCACACACACTACATTTGAGACACACACACACACACACACACACATATACACTAATAATAAATAAATAAAAGGCAGGAGAGATGGCTCAGCAGAGGAGCCACAGTGCACAACTCATAACCGCCTATAATCCTAGCTTCGGGGGATCTGACACTCTCTTCTAGACGTGGTGGCACAAACCCACACATGGACAAACAATTAAAAGTAAAAATAAATTCTTATCTTCGCAGGACACAGAAATCAGTCCCTCTGCCGTTTAAGTATTAATATGATCTGGCCATCAATTGCTCCAGAGTCATTCTCCCTGGAACTCAGTTTACAAGTCTGTACAGATCAGTAGGGAGATTCTCGTAACCCAGGCCACACTGAACTGATCAAAGTAATACTCAGGTGATCGTGAGTAATGGAAGGGTCAGAAGAAAGCTGGCTGGTCTGGAAGGAAGCAGGAGACATAGTCTAATTCACCCCCACTGGGCTAGCCTGGGCATGTTTCTCACAGTTGCACCACAGCTCTGAGACCACAAAGTTACAAAGAAACCAGAAACACACAGGTGCTGTTAAAAAGTTGCTTATACATGGGGTTCAACTGCATCCTGCTGACCACAGCAAGCCACACAGCAACTACCCTGCAAAGAATGGAAGACAATTGGATTAAGACAATCCAATCACTGCAGGCAGCATTTATTATCTACCACTATTTTGGCAGAGGAGGGATGATTTTACTTGATCTCCAGTTTTCCATGGCAAGTTCTCGTTTTTGTTTTTTGCATGGCCATTTGTAAGGAAGAAAACACAACATGATTAAGAGCACAGGCTTAACTGGGAGGTGGTGGCACATGAGGCAGAGACAGGTAGAACTCTGTGAGTTCGAGGCCAGCCTGGTCTCAAAGGCAGTTCCAGGACAGCCAGAGCTATTACACAAAGAAACATTGTCTTGAAAAACAAAAATAAAACTAAACAAAAAAAGAACACAGGCTTTTGTGCCCTGGCTCTGCCACTTGTGACTAGGTGACCTCAGCCACACTTCTGCAGAACCTCTGTTTTCTCACTGTAATGACAGTGCTCTCAGCCATTACATAACAAGGAACATGTGCAAGTTTTTTTTTTTTTTTTTTTTCGCCGTCTCTGGCCTTAGCAGAACTCAAGTCTTATTTAGATAGCATTGTGTGTTGTTAAAGAGGGTGTGCGTCTGTTTCCAAAGAGAGGAAAGGACCAGTGAGTGACACACAAGGCAAAGGCCCTGATAAACTGAGTTCTAGCCACTAGACCTACATATTAAAAAACCCAGAGGTAGTGATGGGTGTCTAGAATCCCAGCACTCTTAGGTAAGGATGGGAGGCCCAGAGAGTAGAATCACTGGCACATTCATAAGACATCTAGCCTGGAATCCACAATGGGGTAGAAACAACAAGAGAGCCCTGGATCAGCAAGGTAGAAGGAGAGAAGACACTCTGAAAAGTTGTCCTCTGACCTCCACATGCATGCCATGGCACACACCCACACTCACACTCATCATACATAGAATGAATTATATATATGCATATATACATATATGTATTATATAGATATATACAATAAATATCTAAGATGTGTGTATAAGCGTGCGTATACATACATACATACATGAACAAGGAAACGGGTAAGTTTCTTGTGACAGCAAAATGAAGAATAGTTCTTTTCCAAAGAGTTTTGAGAACCCTGGTGAGGGGGGAAAAAAGGCCCTGAGGATGTTCAGTTTCTCAGCCCTGGACCCTGTGTTGTGCCACCTCACAGGGCGAGGCAGATGTGAGATGATCCTGGATTATACTGTGGTCTGAACCCAGGGGTCAGGGAAGCAGAGGATCATTCCTCACTCTGTTCAGCAAATAAGCAAAGCAGCAGATGGAAGAACCCAGTTCTGGTACCTGGTACTGGAGGTCAAGGCACAAGGCTCTGGATGCAGGCAGGCACTGGGAACTACAAGTGGTGAGGATGTGAACTCTGTCCTAAGCCTCCAGAAGAAATGGGGACCTTGATCCACAGTGAGACCTCTGTGTTGGGATTAAAGCAGAGTTCAACTATGGCTTCAAACTTCGAAGTTTGTTGTTTTTACAGTATCAATAGAAGAGGGGACAGTGACCTTGTAACAGTTCCACTCAAAGGCTGACAACAAAGAAAAACAGAAAGGTCTCTCTCAAAGTCACTGCACTGGAAAGACTTTCTAGAACTTGGAGCCTACTAACCATGCATGGACCTGACTTCAATTCCCCAGAACCCACTTTAAAAAAAGAAAGACATCATGTGCACACCTGTACTCCCAGTGCCAGGGAGAAGGAGAGAGGAAGAGCCCTGGGCAGCCAGGTGAGCTCACGTTCAAGAGACTGTTTTAAATAACAACGTGAAGGGAGAAAGAGGAGGATGACTGACTTTTTAGCTTAAGCTTCTATAAGCATGAGTTCACAAAAGAACATGTATCCTAGTATCCTATGCAAATTCACATACATGCATTCTTGAGAACACACACACACACACACACACACACACACAGAGAGAGAGAGAGGGGGGGGAACCGTTTAAAGGGGAAGTTGAAAAAAGGCAGTGTGATTGAAATAGCAATTCATTCATTTAACTGACAGTCATTCCATAACTGACTTCGGCTCTTCATCCCTACATTTTTTTTTTTTTTTTAATTTTAGAAGTACTCTTATTTACATATCCATCCCTCCATTCCCTCACCCTCCCATCCTCCCATGCTCCCCACCAACCCTCCCAGGCCACCCCCACTCTCTCCCCAGGGATAGTGATGCCCTTCCTGGGGGACCACCAAAGTCCTTCACATCATTTGGGGGAGGGCCCAGGCCTTCCTTCTATATCTGGGCTGCAATAGTAACCCTTCATAGGGAATGGGCTCCCAAAGTCCCTTTGTGCTCTAGGGATAAACACTGGCTCCACTGTTAGAGGTCCCATAGACTATCCTGGCCTCCTAGCTGGCACCTACGTTCAGAGGGCTTGGTTCAGCCCAATGCTGTTTCCCCAGCTTTACATCCCTACAATTTTTAGTTTTCTCAGATATGATAATAAGGTGATGACCTCATATGGTGTGTGGATGGACACACACACAAGCGCACACACACACACACACACACACACACACACACACACACACACACATGCATACTCGAGCACACACATATTCATTGTACTAATCTGCTGCTTTTCACGAGCCTAGGAATTACATTCTCTATAAAATGTCTACGAATTTCCCACTTGAGTGCAGTTGGTAAAGTGGTTCCTTTGAAAGCATGAGGATTCATGTGTGACCCTCAGCATCCAGGTAAAAACATTCTGAGTGTGGTAACATGTGCTTGTAATCCCAGCACTGGGGAAGCAGAGACAGAAGGATTCCGTAGACTCGTGTTTCATACCAGTGAGACTCTATCTTAAAACAGGCAAATAACCACAAGGTGATGGCTCCACACCCAAGGCTGACCACTGGCCTCCAACACATGAACATGTACCACACACAAACATGCATGCACAGCAGTATGTTCTTTCTCTCTCTCTCTCTCTCTCTCTCTCTCTCTCTCTCTCTCTCTCTCTCTCTCTCTCTCTCTCTCATTATGTGGAACTCCAAACTCTAAAATAACCCTCAATATAAGCCACACACCAAAGCATATCCCTACACACTGATTAAAGAAGTTATCAAGGGCATACAGATCCCAGTCAATAGAGCCACCAAATAAACACAGGAGAAGCTAGACAGACAAACAGCTGGTGAGGCCTTACCTTCAGGAGTTCAGTGCACCCACCAGCCACACAGGCTTGTCTTGTGACTCCAGTATGCTGCCCTGTGCCCAGAAACAGAGATTCTGCTGTGAGAATAAGAGCTCCCCACTCCTTTCAGACTATTTGAGCAAAAAAAAATCTAGTAAAGTCAAGTGTGGTGGCAAACACCTGTGATTTCATCCTTTGGCAGGAAGAGGCAGGGGGACTGCCACCAGTTCCAGGCCAGCCTGGTTTACATAATGAATTCCAGGCCAGCTGGAGCTACAGGGTGAGACCATCAAAGAAACTAAACAAGGGCTAAAGATGTGGCTTAGTCAGTGGAGTGCTTACCTAGCAAGCACAAAGCCCCAGGTTTGATCCCCAGACTGCGTAAATCGGGCACGGTGGTACAAGCCTGTAATCCCAGCACTGGAGAGGTAGAACTGAGGAGGACCAGATGTTCAAGGACAAAGCCTGGCTACACAGCAAGTTCAAGACCAGAATGGGCTACATGGGACCCTGTCTCAAACAAACAAACAAACAAACAAACAAACAAAGCTAGTGTCCAGTTAGCTTCAGCTGTCAACTTGACACAACCTAGAGTCACCTGACAATGGAGTCTTAATTAGGAATTACCCTGATTAGATTAGCTTATAGCCATGTGTGATTCCTGATTGATATGAGGGGTCCAGCCCACTGAGCCAGTGCCCTCCCAAGGCAAGTGGGTCAGGGTGAATACTAGAGCAAGAGGGCCAGTCAACAAGCAGGGCTCCCCATGGATCCTGCTTCCAGGATCCTCGATGACTCACCTTAATGATAGACTGTGATCTGAAAGTGTAAATCAAATAAAACCTTTCCACCAAAGTTGCTCTTGGTCAGAGGGCTTTACCACAGCACCAGAAACACAAACTAGAGCATCTAGGAAACACGTCTGCCTTTGCAGACGTTCTCAAACATTAGAATTGCAAAACTAGAGGAGAAAGATGAGGACGTATTTAGCTAAGACAAATGCATTTATATGAACAAAATAATGTAAAGTGAATGCTGCCCACTGAACAATGTTGCTATCACTGGCAAGGAGCTTCAAACTCAAATCAAACACATTCAAAAGGGGAGAATGTGCAGAGACTAGAACTTCAACAACAGAAGACAATCCAGGTAGAAGCAGTACCACATTGCTGGCAGAGTTCTTATCCAGGCTTGAGACACCTCCTGATACATATTACTGACAGAGAGGACAAAGGAAAACCCGCCTTCCTCTCCCTACCCCAACCAAATGCTGCCCCTTCTAGCTCCAGGCAAGGGAGCTAGGGAACAGCTCAATGGGGACGAATGCTATGCGAGCATGAGGACTGAAGTTTAGATCCTCAGCACTTGTGCAAAAGCTGTGCTTGGCCATGCATGCCTGTATTCCAGCACTTTGGGACAGAGACAGGAATCCCAAGGGCTGAGAAGTCACTGATCACCCTGGCTAGCTAGACAAAAGGATGAGAATTCGGTTCAGTGAGAGACCCTGTATCAAGGCAATGAGATGTAAAGCAATAAAAGAAGACATCTGATGTCCTGTCCCGGCACACAGGCAATACACACACACACACACACACACACACACACACACACACACACACACACACACACACACACACACACAGGGGAAACAAATAAGACTTTTTTTGAGAATTAGACCTAAGGACTCATGCATGTCAGACAGATGCTTTACCAATAGGCATATCCAATCTTTTGACAGCAAAACATAGTCTTGTCATCTACAAAATTAGGCAAGTAAATTAAAAAACAACAAAAAAGTCTCATAATGTTTCAAATAAGTCAATAGTTTGCGTTGGGACACTTTCTTAGCTAACAAAGGCCATGGGCTGAAGCTTCAAGATGCCTGATACCAGTGAGAGATGACTCTGTGTGTGTGTGTGTGTGTGTGTGTGTGTGTGTTTGGTCATGAGAGCACGTTTGCTGTTTTGAGGCAGAGGCTTGCAGTGTAGCCCTAGCTGGTATCGAACTAGCTATGCAGACCAGGATAGCCTTGGACCTTCAATAATCCTCCTGCCTCTGACTGCCGAATGTTGGGATTATAAGCATGTGCCTCCACTCACAACTCAGGTAAAGCAACTCCTACTAGCAACCACAATTTGGGAGTATATCTCATTCCTGAGCTTGTGAGCAAGAGCATGGAGAAAGACTCTTTAGCAGTCCTCTAAGTAGCCATTCCACTGGGGAGCAACATCCAGCAGGCATCAATATAGGCCTGGCAGTAAGCAAGACAGACAGTGCCTGTTCACAAGGCAGCTACACCCATTAAACCCAGACATTAAGAGGCAAGGGAGATGGCTCAATTCCTAAGGTTTTTGCCACAAAAGCATGAAGACCTAGGTTTGAATACTTGGCAAGTGCATAAAAAGCCAGGCACAGTAATATACATCTGTAATCCCAGTTCTGAGGAGGCTGAGGCAGTAGGAACCCTGGAGCTTGCTGGCCAGCCAGTGTAGTTAGTTAATCAGTAAGATACCCTGTCTCAAGAAAACAAAAGGTTCAGAGCCATTGAAGAAACCATCTGACATAGACTTCTGACCTCACACTCAAACACAGGAAGCAATGGCTTATTGTCTTGCCTGTCTAGATTTTTGAAACTATGGAATAGCAAAAGGAAGGCCTGTTTCATTCTAGAAGTTTGTGGGTTAAACAAAAGAGCTGTGGGATTCTGAGGAAATAAAACAATTCCTCTGAACCCTCCCCAGGACATACAGCCTTCCCAGGACCAAGTCAAGGAAGGACAAATTTAACTGTGGAGCTGACAAAAAGGAAAAAAAAAGAAAACAGCTCAAATGACCAAACACACAGCAGAAGTCCTCACTCTCCTAGCGGAGCACATGGTCACAGTACCAAGGCTCCTGGGACCTGGTCTTGGCAGCTTTCGAAAGACTCTAAGTCTGCATCAGCACACTTGAAGAGCTTGCTACATTAGCTGTGAGAAGGTCATTCGGAGGAAGAGCATCTTCATCCCCAGCATCAGCTCTGGCCACCACTCATCGTAGATGCTGGATAAATACTAGGACTGGAGCGATGACTCGGTAGATAAAGTACTTATTGCACAAGCAGAGTTCAGATCCCCAGCACTGACATAAAAGGCCAGGTCCACTGACACACACACACACACACACACACACACACACACACACACACACACACCAAGACATGTGTAGTTTCAGGTAAACCAGCTCCCATGAATCACAGGTAAACCAGCTTAGCTCAGTCAATGACCTCCAGCTTCTCAAAAAAAAAAAAAAAAAAAAAAGGTGGAGAACAACTGAGGAAGACACCTGAGAAGACACCTGACTGACATCCACCCCTGGCCTCAACAGGGATGCGCACACACACACACACACACACACACACACACACACACACACACACAGCATGGGTGTAGTGATATGGACATAGCATGTCAAACAGTGTCGGGATATGACCTAGATTAGGGAAATGACCTAGATTAGGCATTTATAAACCTAGTGTAGTGCCTGTAGTTTCAGCATTTGGGAGGCAGGAAGATCAGCTCAACTCAAGCCTAGACTACATACATAGTGAGCTTCAGGGCAGCCTGGGCTACATGAGACCCTGTAGGAAGAGCAAAAAATCAAAACTATGCAAAACTTCAAAGGTTGGGGAGATCGTTATTCAATTCAAAACAGAAATTTAAGAATATAGCATCTCTTCTGGCTATTACTCCATTTCAAAGCAGTCATTAACTTTAAAGGCAGTCTGGTAAAACCTGCACTGACGAGTTCCGAGCATTCGGTTCCCACTCAGACCTCTCAGCCGTCACCCACAAGGCTACTCCACGCCCCTATACAAATGATGCCATTCCTCTTCCAACGCCTGGGTTCTGAAATTTATATACTTCCTCCCATCAAAACTACTCACTGCTTTGTTTGCCCAGGACCGGGAATCCTGTCCTTAAACATTTGCCATCATCATAGCAACTCCAGAGACAATGCTAAGGCCTTCCAAAGCATAGGCCTTCCTCAGACTCATTACAAAGCACTGACACAGGCTGTCACTCTGGTGAACTGCCATTCACCACCACACCCAGGCCAGGACAAACTGGAAGAAATAAAGCCAGACCCAGTGCTCTTCAAGTCTCTCAGGAATGGGGTTACCTGTGAGGATGCTTGCTGAATGGTGACAGAGGGTACCAAATTCCCAACACAGATCTTCCGGATGACTGCCCTTGGAGACTTCACTGACATTTGTGGATAACCACCTAACCCCCTCCTAAAATGTGACACTGAGGTGACACAGAGCCTCAGTCATAGAGTATTTCCCATCCAAGCATGAAGACCTGCTTTTGGTCTCCAGAACACAGGTTAAAGAGAGCCTATGACACTGTAGTGTGCACCTGTAATCCCAGCAACAGGGAGAAAGAAAAGACTAGATCCCTGAGGCTTGCTGGCTATCCAGGTTATCCTACTTAGAAAATTCCAGGCTAGTAAGAGATCTACAAAATCAAAAAAGTGGATGGTACTTGAAGAACACCTGAGGTTGTCTTCTGGCCTCTACACAGACATAATACACACACACACACACACACACACACACAAACACAATGGCAGAATGACATCAGGAAGGACTGGTGAGCAGCTACTCTTCTGGGACAAGCCCCTCAGCTGTAATTGCAGGAGACTGTGGCATTTCCAAGCTTAGGAAGCCAGCTGGGCTGGTGGGTTCTTTTGAGATTGAGGAAGTTGAATGGGAAGGAAATCTACATTGCTCTCAACTCTTGGGGTCCCTTCCAGCTTCCAGCTTCTCCTGGAGAACACTGCGGATGCACATCCATATGCACATGTTCTTTATAAAAATGTATACGGATGTGTGAATATATAATGAGCACAGCGTTCACACTTCTACACACAAAGCACTGGAAATGTGCACGCTGCTCAGGAGGCGATCCAAAGGCTCAGAGAGCTTTGCTGTCACAGTCACTGGAGTTCAGAGACAGCTACCCTCAAAGGGACTAATGCTCCTGGCATCTCAGGTTACCTTAAATTCAGCTGGTGGGAGAACTGGGGAGATGGCTCCATGAGGAAAGCACTTACCTTGCAAGCATGAGGAAATGAGTTCAATCCCCATCACCCACATAAGCCTATATAACCCTAGCACTCCTATGGGAAGATGAAAGACAAACAGGAGACTCAGAGCTCAGCTAGGTCTCTGATGGCATAAGCAGCAGAAAAACAAACAAACAAATAATAAACAAAAAATCAAACAACCCAGAGCCTGTCTCAGACAAGGTTGGAAGCAAGGACTGATACTTGAGGCTCTCTCTCTCTCTCTCTCTCTCTCTCTCTCTCTCTCTCTCTCTCTCTCGCGCGCGCGCGCGCGCGCGCACACACACACACACACACAAACACATTTAAATTTTTTAAAAAAGTAAGGCACAGTGACGCAGGTTTGTAATGTCAGTGCTGTGAAGGAGAGTGATGCCCCTGAAGCTCACAGGCTAGCAATGGGTCTAGTTCCAAACCAGTGAGAGACCCTGTCTCAAAAAAAACAAACCCAAGGTAGACAAAACCTGAGGAATGACAGCTGAGGTTGTCCTCTGTCCTCTACATGCAAGGACACACACACACACACACACACACACACACACACACACACACACACACACAAACAAATACACACTAGCCATTTGGATAGGTACAAAGTTCCAAGCCCCTTTAGACTCCTTTATCCTGACTCCAATCCCCAATGTCCCAAACTAGGAAGGCAGGCTGGAAGGAGAGAAACACAGGAAAGAAATTACTTAAGCCGTTTGTCCAGACATTCAACTGGGCCCCAGACAGTTGCTGGGGACAGATACTTCCTCTCTCTCTGTACCTAAAAAAATCTCTCCCCACTCTACCCTCCTCTCCATTTCCGGTGCTCTACATCAAGTAAGTTGATCACCCCGACATTAAGTTGATAACAGAAGAAAAACTAAAATGCTCTCTAAAGGGGGGAGCTTTGTTCTGATCCTAACAGAATCACACTTAAGCCTGCACATCTCAGCTATAAGTAATAGCCACAAAATGATTTAGAGGAACTAAGGGAGGGTGGGAAAATTCATAAAAGACAGGTATGAGATAGATGGTTTGACTTGCTTGGCTGAGACAACTGAGTTCTGTCCTAGTGACAAAGGGTCTCAGACAAGTCCAGGATAAGAGATCCCCGTCTTGACAAGGAACTTGGGATAGGTCAGCCAATGAATGTGCTTTCTACTTAGACCTTAGTAGATTCTGATTTGATGTAACCTTAGATCCAGTGTGTTTACAGGTGTGACCTCACTATTCAACCGGAAAACCCATACAAACCTCAGCTTGCTGCTTCCCAACTCCACAGCCCCCGAAGAACTGAGGGCCATAAACAAACACCAAATCAAGGCCTGGCAATTAGTGCCAGGAGTTACTGAGCTATAGACCTAGCCCAGGGCAACCTCAGCAAGTCAGAAGACATCCTCTGGGACACACACACACACACACCACACACACACACACACACACACACACACACACACACACACACACACACACACACAGCGCTCAAGGATGCTCCAAAAGCCACTGAATAAAAAATGCAAGCGCCACCCCTTCCCTCTTCCTTGCGGTGGCTTTGTGTGTGACATCGACTGTGAGCGCGCGAATGTTGCCGGGCTCACACACCCCCTTCCACCCAACCTGCTCGCGGCGCAGAGTCAATGCGCGCGACTGAGCGCCCTGCGTGCCCTGGTCCACCTGGCCGACCGAGGAGTCACCAGGCCTCTGGTCCTCCACCCGCCGGGAGCAAGGGTATGACATCCACGCCCCCATCTCCAGAGGCCAGGGTGGCTCTGGAAAGCAGAACCGTGATGCCCATCACAGGCTAGTCAGAGGCCTGGGGACGAGAAAGGGTAGACAAGAGGGCACAGAGATTCCCCACTCGCACACCCCCTGCCCCCAATTTAGCGAGCTACGGCCCCAAAGGGGACCGAGGAGGCTGGCCTGGCGACTCGGCAGGAAGTTCCTAGGACCGCACTGAGCATGCTCTAGGGGAGTGTGTACGCGGGTGTCGGCCCTTGCATCCCGCAGCCTCAGCCATCCGCCAGCCGTGGGTGCACGCCGGCTGGATCGAGGTCGAGCTGGCGGTCCCCAAAGCTATCTGGAGTCCGAGGGGGTTTCCCTGATCTCCCAGCCCGGAGCTTCGGACCTTCTTATCCATTCTCCCCAGGGCCCTGGGGTCCCGCTCCTTCATTCTTCCTTCCAACTGACTCAAGGTATATCCCACTTAGAGCTCCCAGATCCCCAGGACCCTAGTCCGGCCCACGCTGGCATCCCGATTCTATGTGTTTTCCCTATGGTCCCAGTGTCCAAAATGCCAATCTCAGCTTCTTGCCTCCAGCCCACGCCACCCGAGACCCCTCTCCTCTGGACAGTTCCTTGAGAAACCTAAAAGCCTCAGAGCCTAGAGAGGGTCTTCAGGGTCCCGAGAGAGGGGATGCCCCGAGCAGATGGTGGACCCTCCAAACTCACCCCTAGGTTGTACTCTGGGGTTCCCACCCCCGTCCCAGATCAGACACAGCCAGAACACCCACGCGGCCCCGGTGTCAGCGCTGGGCCGGATAAGGGCTGCTTCAGCTCCTCTAGCGGCCCCCACGCGTCCCCCGCGATCCCTAGTGCATGCGTCTCCTCGGGGGAGATGGCGAGCTCTGAATCGATCGCCCGACCCGCAGCAGCTCATACCTGCTAGTAGGGGAGCAACAGAGGCACCATCAGCAGCAGTCGGGGTCACTCTCCAACAGCCGTGCTCTGGGGGACAGGGGGGTCCCAGGAGCAGCCAGGAGCGGGGTCACAGCGCCCCCAGAGCCTGAGGCGCGGCTACCTGGGCTGGATCGAGCCTGGGGCCGCCGCCGCTGCCGCCACCGCGGGAGCCGCAGGGCTGCCGGGCGAGCGGGCCTCGGCAGGGACGGTCTGCAAACTACCAGCCCTGGCGGGGCCGTGCGCAGCGCGTTCACCGTCCGCCCCTAGACGCAAGCAGGGACGTTCCTCCTGGGTCCAAGCGACCAGGACGAGCGGAAAGGAAATCTGATCGAGGTTTCTACCAACCCTTCCCTGCTCGACCTCCCTAACTTCTCTGAGCTTCTGTGCTCGCGCTTTTCTTCTAGGCAAAGGGATTCCGGGCCAGGGACGTTCTGCAAATTCCCCGCCCACCCTGGCAGAGCGCTCAGCCAATTCGGAACGCCCCAGCTTCTCGGGGACCGTCTGCAAATTCTATACTCTGTAGGAGAGGACTTTGAAGCAGCTCTATTCCGCATCCCAAGGAGAAACCTGCTAGCTAGACTGAGGGAGTTGGGACCATAAATACTATTCTAAAAAGGTCCGTGGCAAGGTAAGATCACTGATACAGACCGCGCATATTCCAGAAAAATACTTTCTGGGCCTCTTCAAGATAAGAGCCTTCCAGGACTGGAGCCATTGGGGGGGGGGAGGGGTCCTGGCAACTTTAATAAACGCCCTGAGTTCCCTTTTCTACTTCACAGAATAGATTGGCAGAAGCAGTAGGCATTTCTGTCCCTTTTCTTTTGTTTTTTTGTTTTTTTTTTTTTTTAGCTGAGGAGATTCATATGTATTTATTTTGTGATTTTTTTTTTGATTGGAGGGGAGAGGGTGTTCTCCCCTATCCCAGACGCACCACAAACTTGCTTTGTAGCCAAGAATAACCTCAAATTCTGGATCCCCTTGCCTTCATCTCCTTGGTGCAAGGATTACAAGCATCAGACGCCACACCCTTGATTTTGTGACCCTGGGCAAGCCATTTATCCAGCTCCACTCAGCGGCTCTATTGATGAGAGAGCAATAATGGCTGCTTCATGAAGTTATTGTGAAGGTGGAATGAAATATTTGTAATGGATTTGGCAGTGACTGGTCCACAGTAGGCACACAATTTTTCTAATGTAGTTCTTTCCTCTGCCCTGTCTGCATTTTAAGAGCAGCCTGGACAGCTTAACTCGGTACTGTTGTAAATTCAAAAAGAAATAAAACACATCCCCTGCCCTGAGGGCACCACAATGAAACACTGACTAGCATGAAATATTAAATCAGTCTGCCCTCCCGGGAGCTGCCACACATTTACATCATGGAGCATTAGAGATCCTGGGTAAGTGTTATCTGGAATGGAAGGAGGGTGGACTGGTGGATTACCCAGGGTGTAAATGACAGGAAGTCCTACTCCTGTGAGCAGTCACACTATCCAGTTACAGTGTAAGGGTTTATACTGCAGAATTTCTTCAACCCGGCTTCTCAGCCTCCCTGAGGTCTTCATTCTTGTGCTAAATTCACCCTAACTTGCCCCCTACTCAGCAGACTCATTTAAAACCTGGGACTATGGAATTTTGGAATTTTTTAACTCTAGAAATAATTGAGCTCCTCTTCTGCATTTTGTAAAGTAGCCTGCTGGGCCACACAAGCAAAGTATGGGCTCCTGACTCCAGGGCCTTGCATGGAACACACCTGTGGTGTTGTCTCTTGCATGGAGCACCCTGGGAATATACACAAAAGAAATCAGCCCTCCCTTTAACATCCACCTGGAGGAAAGACTAGACTGTTATAAACAGTCTAGGTGGTGTCCAAGGATGGAGACGAAATCTGGGTGGGCAGGACGATACCATAAGAAAGGATCTCTCCTGGAAACCCCAAGAACATTCTGAGGCAATACTCCTCTCACTCCCTAAGAAGAAAGTGTCTCAAGAAAAATGGTGACATCTGGTGGCCAGGACTTTCTGTGCTGGGTACAGATTCTAATCATAATAGATTCCTTTGAAAGCCAAATTCCCGTGGATGGTTCCTAACTGTACCAACCTGGTTGTCTGAGAGACATTAATCACTTAAACTTTATATAGTTTGTTCTATATTGTTATTTCAGATTCTTTAACCCAAAGCACATATGCATATAAAGAAATAAGTACGATATAAATAAAATATGTAAATTCATGCATACTTATGCAGATTCTCTGTCTTTTCCTACCTACTTACATAAATATATTACATGTTCTTTGGAAGACATTAATATTACTTCAATTGTTCTTCCTATGGAGTAAACTTGATAATTTACTGGATCTGGGGAGATGCTTCAGTTAGTAGAGTGCTTGCTTGTATGAACATGAAGACCTGAATTCTATCTCCAGAACCTATATGAAAAAGGTCAGACTTTGTGGAGCATGTGTGTAATTCCAGTGTTGGGGAATAAGAGACCTGCAGATCCCTGGAGCCTGCTGGCCGTCTAGTTTAGCCAAATTGGAGAGTTCCAGGTAAAAGTGAGTGATCCCGTATAGCACAAATTCTAATAGATCTTAATAATAACAACCCGGAGTCAGATATTGGGGTGGGGGAAGCTGGAAGATCAGAGAAACAAAGCAGCCAGCCACTAGCTCTTACCTCTGTCTCAGACTGAAGGAGTTCTAACTTCCACACCCTAATATCTGAGTTTTTATGATTAAGACCAATTAGAATTTGGATGACAATCCTGTCTCAAGAAACAAGCAATGACAGCTAAGGTTGGCCTCTGACCTCCATAGGAACATGAACACAGAGACTGTGATACACTATCTGCAATATATAATGGCAAAAGGACCCTTCCTTACAAGGAGGAAGGTGATGACTAGAATGGGGCTATTCCATCTCCATTTCATATCTGTGTGTCCCAGAGACAGCGTTTACTACAAAATTACGAAGAAATTTGAGGTTTCCATGATGAAAGCCTTCTGGCTGATGAGGTCAGGTCTGGTGAGAGGAGTGATCTTTCTACCATGTCCACTCACAAACAATGGGTATGTTGCATGCATGTTTAGTCAAAACTCTACCCGCTCCTTACAGGGCACCAGCAACAAACCAAAGTACAATCCCACCCAAGTCCAACTTGGGGAATAGATGAGTTTATTGGGCTTACTTACGAAATATGGGGTGAAAGGTTTCTTACTGGGAATACTTCAGCCATCAGGGTACTTGCTTGTATGAACGTGGAAACCTGAATTCCATCCCCAGGACTTATATGAAAAGTGATTTCAAATCAGCCACACCCCAACATGAATGATGACTCCCTCATAGTTATATAGTCTGCATATGACACTTAAGTTAACTTTCTATAATCTGTTGAACCACCGGACCCTGTTCAATTGAGGCAGAATTACATGTATTCTAGTTTCCTTCTATTGCTATGACTAACACCATGACCAAAAGCAACATGGGGAAAGAGTTCATTTGGCTTACACTTTCAGCTCACAATTCATTACTGGGGGAATTCAGGCTAGGGACTTAAAACAGGAACTATGGAAGAATACTACTTGCTGCCTAGCTCTCTGGCTTGATCACAGACCTATGTTACTCAGTGTTGGTGCTGCCCACAGTGGGCTTGGCCCTCCGATATCATTTATTAATCAAAACAATCACTCAAATACATGACAATACGCCAATCCAGTCCTGGCAATTCCTCAGTTGAGGTTCCTTATTTCTGTGATGCTTCACGTTGACAGTAAAAACCAACTAGCACACTACATATACCTACATGGATACCTCCTGTCTGAAGATTCAGGAGGGAGGGATGGAAATCTCAAGTGACAGTACAGTGACACTCCTCACCCCCTGTTTCTATGAGGGATCCTCAACAATCAAAAAGCCTGATCTCAGGGGTTTCTTGCTAGGAGTCACAGCTGCCCTGACAAGGTTGGTGGCTGCTGACAGCCAGGATCATAGGAGGAAAGAGTGCTACAAGGTGTCAGGTAAAAAGGAGGATGAATGTCTTGGGTTTTTTTCATATCATTGCTAGTGCCTGTTGCCAAGTTATTTCAAATTATATTGCTCCATATATTTGTTCCAGGTGCCATATGGTAGATAATTGCTTAGTTATCAGCATAAGTAAACACACTCTGTCCACATAGCTGTCCATTGTTTTCTAACCTCTCTGTGTGAATTATGTTTATTGTTATAATACTTTATGGGACACAGCTTAATGTGTCCATTTTATAGACTTCAAAAAGGTAAATAACATACCCACCCATAAGCACTATTGCTAAGGAGTCTAGTCAAGACTGAATCCAAAGTCAGCTTATTCCCAAAGCCTGGAATCTTCTATGTCTTGCTGGCCACATTAGATAACCAGGAAGAGATGAGGGATGGAGCAGAAACTAAAGTATATGTGATATACATAAAGCCACACGTCTTGGCCTATTGAAGTTTCAAGCAAATAACAATTGTGGTCATAAAATGTATAAAGCTTCATCCCATGTGTTTTGGTCTTAGATCAGGACTCTGTTGGTTGCCACCAGTACCTCCACAACGACAGTGTGGGTTGTTTGTGTGTGTGTGTGTGTGTGTGTGTTTGTTTGTTTGTTTTATTGAAGTTTTTTTCTTCCTGGACTTGAACCACCTTCCTGCCTAGAGAGATTATCTACTACTGTATCTTTGGAGAAGGCAGAATCTCTGCTGGTGAAAGTGAATGGCTGAGGTGGACAAGTCAGGGGTACCCAGTTCCTAATGTGCACATGCTAGTGTGTGTGAGTGTGTGTGTGTGTGTGTGTGTGTGTGTGTGTCGGGGAGGGGGGGGATATGCTGAGGCATGGAACTCCAACCTTACCAGTGCTTGTGACACAAGGCTTTGGGAATTGTTTCAAGATGCAAGCCATTGAGGTGATGCCTGTCTTTCTTTTAAATAAATCCCTTTCCCACTTAATCAGTCAAAAAACAAAACAAAACAAAACAAAACAAAAAACGGTCCAGTTGTTTCTAATTAAGTAGCTGGATGATGGACATTTGAATCAAGAGGTACAGCCCTTGGGAAAAATACACCAGAGAAGCGTCTTCTAGCTTGATTACAGCTGAGATCTGAAACACAATAGAAAGGTTTTTGATGGGCAGGACTATGGTACAGCACTTTCTAGCATACTTGAAGTGCTGGGTTCAATACCTAGCAGCAAAAAGGAAATGGGAACAAAATTTAAAGTTCTTTATGTAACCTTTGGTCTACATTAGCTAAATTTCATTAAATTCATGGTCAGGGATATTACCTTAGTAGTAGAGTAAATATAAGGTTCTAGGTTCAACCCCTAGCACCATAAAAATACCTATTAAATTTATGAATTGATTGCATATAGATTAAAACAACCAAATCAAATTTTAGGGAGACCAAGCAGAAACTAAGGAATATGAGGACCATGGGAGGAAGGTAGTTGTATGGAGTTGAACCACTTCAAGAAAGAGTAATGGGGCCAGTGAGATTGTGGGTAAAAGTTCTTGCAGCCAACCCTGATTTTAATCTCAGAGACTCACATGGTAGAAGGAGAGAACTAACAAGTTGTCCTTTGACCTCCATACATGCTCAGTGGCATGTGCAGAAGGATCTCCAAATCCTGAATTTGTGGCCAGGGGTGGAACAGGGGTATGTATGCCATCTCAAACAGATGGACAGAAAAGAACAATGTAATTTGCTTTAGCAGCTGGAGATCAAGATATATGAGAAACAAAACCAAAATGGATCTTGTGAGGTGCTGTCTTATAAAGTCACCTTGCTCACAGGGGACCCACACTCTTATTTCAAAACAAGGCTGCTAATTAGAACACATTGGAGAATAACAAGTGATGTGATGGATCCACACACTTCAGACCCTATGTGGGTTTCCCAGGCCACACATGGGTTCCAGAAATCAAGCTTAGGCCATCAGATTTTCTGGCAAGTGCCTTTACCAGCTGAGTCATCTTGCTGGCTCCTCCTCCCTCCTTCTCTCCCTTTCTTCCTCTCTCTCTCTCTCTCTCTCTCTCTCTCTCTCTCTCTCTCTCTCTCTCTCTCCCTCCTCCTCCCTCCCTCCCTCCCTCTCCCTCCCTCTCTTACTTCCTCTTCTCTTTCCCTCCTTCCTCCCTGACAGGATCTCATATAGCCCAGGCTGCCCTCAAACACAACTCAGTATGTAGCTGAAGATGACCTTGAACTTTTGAAAACTGCTGCCTCTACCTCCCAAATGCTAGAATTAAAAGC
Organism: Cricetulus griseus; assembly: GCF_003668045.3. Lineage (NCBI taxonomy): Eukaryota > Metazoa > Chordata > Mammalia > Rodentia > Cricetidae > Cricetulus > Cricetulus griseus. The sequence goes on from NC_048598.1 coordinate 61,604,429, forward strand.
CTGTGTCACCATGCCAGTGTATGTGCTAGGGATCAAACCAGGCTTTGGCATAGTAGGGGAAGCTCTCTGCCAACTGAACTACATCCCTAGCTATTCCCTGAGCTTTTGTGGAAGATCCTAAGTCCTTTTATAAAGGTGGGATGCCACAAGGACCTCAGTGTCACAGAGAGAAGGAAATGCAAGAACTTATGGAGTGTGCCACATTTTTTATGACACAGCTGGAAATTGGGAAAGCATGTGACCCAGTTCTGGCCAATGACATTTAAGGGTATATCTTTTAAGGAATTGGGAAAGATACATTGTTTTGTTTGTTTGTTTGTTGTATGTTGTTGCTTTTTAAGGTTTCTGGGTATCCCTGGCTGTCCTGGAACTCCTCTGTAGACCTTGCTTGCCTCTTAACTCAGAGTTCCTCCAGAGTCCTGCGATTAAAGGCGTGGTCTACCAACTCTGGCAAAGTTACATTGTTTCTATTGTCTCATTATTGGTAGTGCTAGGGATGAAAGCAGCACCTCTTGCTTCATAGGCTCTAATCACCACCCTTTGTTTCATTTTGATGCAACTGTGTAGCAATAAGAGAGCAGCAACAGGAGCTCTAGGTCTCATGAGTGCCGACTATAGTCCCTCTGTTTCCTTCTGAAAAGGATGCTGGATTCTTACTTCATGTACCCTTCTGCTCTGTGCCCTTGAATTGTGGTCCTGAAGCCTGGAGCTATGGCAGCTATTATGCAGTCCTAAGACATAAGACTAAAAAGAAAAGCCACTTGATCAAGGCCCAGAATTTTGACGAGTCCTTCTAAGTAACAGTTGGCAACCCCGGGGTACTTGTTCTATGAAGGAAAGAAACTCCAGCCTGTTACAAGATTATTTATTAGTGGAAAAGTAGATCAATCTAACACCTGTGGCCTAAAGCGTTTCTAAAGGATAGCGTAATCCTGAACAAAACACCAAAAATAGCATTACTGTAGGCATCTTTCTTCCAGCAATGGGGAGACATCTCAGAATAACCTGTCTTCTTACCTGCTATTTCTTGAAAACTTGGAAAAGAATCTAAATGTGTTCTATAATTTATAGTAGTGCATTTTAGAAGAAATACCCTGCCCTTCTGACCCTTTGGACTGCAGAAATGCTCCTGGGCATTTTGTTCCATGGTCACTAGTTCTTTTTCTCTCTCTCACTTTCCCTTTAGTTTGTATTCATGTGGTGCAAACTCCCTGGTTCCTCCAGAAAAGATGACAGGCTGCTTTGAGTTTTAATATAAATATTATTTAGTTATTTAGCTTCATTGTACAAATTTATGGGAGGGCATGGTGATTCCATATTATGTATACCGTGTGTAACAATCCAAGGAGCTTTTTCTCCTTACAAATTAAAGCAATAATTTTGGCTTGCTCTTCCCTGAGGATTTGCATACATAGTTAGTGGTTAATGGAAGAGAGATGTCTTCAGAGATGTAGCCACTCATAGGCTGCTCATGTGGCTATGAATAACTACTGGGTCTCTCTCTCACACACACACCTACACGCGCACACACACACACACACACACACACACACACACACCATGAAAATAGAAGATGGACTAGTTGGAAAGAAGGGATCAGCAGAAGTGGGAGGGGCAAGAGAGGTTCATGGGTGTGACTATGATAAAATACATTATTTGCACATGAAAATGTCATAGTGGAACTTATTATGATGTTTAACTAATATATGTTAGTAAAAAAAATTAAAATATTTTGGACTTTGGGGTGTTTTGTTTTTTGTTTGTCTGTTTGTTGGTTTTTTGAGACAGTCTCATATAGTCTGGACTGGTCTCAAACTCCCTATCAGTCTGATGATAACCTAGAGTTTGTGATCCACCTACATCTATTTCCCAAAGGCTAGGATTATGGGATTTTAGGTGTGTGCCACCATGCCTGGTTTTTTTTAAAAGAAATTGTTTTGATTCCCATGTAATCATCATGTATATAAGTGTATACATCGTGTGTATAAGGCACAACGCGACGGTGACATCTCACTAAATGCATACCGTTTGCGCTGATCAAATCAGTGTTGTTGACATTTGGAGCTTATTGTCATTTCTATGTGTTTAAAAAGTGGAGCTCCTAGGAACCGAATCCTCTGCAACTTGAGCAACAGTGTTCTTAACTGCTGAGCCATCTTGCCAGCCCTCAGCAGTCTTCCAGTCTGATAACAAACCTGTCTTGGTGGCCTGTCACTGCAATAGAAAACTGCCACAAACACACTGGCTGAAAACAGCACAGATTTGTGATCTTGCCATGCTGGAGAGCAAAAGGACAAAAATCAAGATCCAGCAACAGTGTGCAAAGTGCTTTCCTTGCAAGTACAAGGACCCAAGTTTAATCCCCAGACCCTGTTTTTTTTTTTTTTTTAAATCTAGGTGAGATGGTGTGTGTATGTACCCTGTTGAGCCAGACAGGTGGGTTCCTGGGGCTCACTAGGTAGACAGCCTAGCCTTCTTGGCAAGTTCCAGGCCAACAAAAAGACACACCCAAAAATAAAATAATAAAAGTGGGTGGTATCTGAGAACAACCCTTAAGACTGTCCTTTGACCTGCATCCACTGACATGCATGCACACATGCACATATATGAATGCATACACATAATCATGCACACACATACATATACGAACACACCAGAACACACACGTGAAACATGAACACATATACACAAGCATGAACACATATATTTGTTGGTGGAGATTTCTGTCCTGCCCTGTCCTGCAGGTGTTTAGTCCCAAATAAACACACAGAGGCTTATATTAATTATAAACTGTTTGGCCTATTGCTCAGGTTTCTTATCAGCTAGCTCTCTCTTAATTATTAACCCATTTCTATTAATCTGTGTATCTCTATGTAGTCTTGGCTTATCAGGCCTCTTGCTTCCTCGGCAGCTACATGGCATCTCTCTGACTCTGCCTACTACCTTTCTCTATCCCTGTTTGGATTCCTGCCTGGCTACAATCTGCCTGTTCATTGGCTGAAATAGCTTTATTCATCAACTAATAGGAGAAATATATATTCACAGCATACAGAAGGACATCCCCCATCATACATATGAACACACAAGCACACACATGAATATACATGAACACATACAATCATGCACACATAGATGCACATGTATGATCATATACACAATCATGAGCACACATGCACTATGGAACAAGTACTCCCACAGTCATCAAGAATAAATAAATAAGTGCATGTAATTTTTAAAATACTAATTGACCTCTCCTGGGACCCATGTCTGTTGCCATGTGATACTTCAGTGCTCTGAGTTTGTGGCTGCATTTTCTTTCTCGACATTAGACTCTAGTTTGGATTCCTAGGTTTGCTTTGTCTAAAGGAAAGAGGCCAAAGTGATGCTGTTAAAGGCTCTTTCAAATTTCCTTCTATTCTCATGTGCTATCACAAGAGGAGAGACTCCATCATCTTAGGCCTGTGGTTCCCCAACAATAGATGAGGGCAAAAGAAAGCAAAGTCGTCCCAGACAGGCCCAGCTCAGAAGTGCACCCCAGACACTCTGCCAGAATAGTTTAAAAGCATGTGTGTTAATTACTTGTTGGTGCTCTCACTAAATACAACAAGCAAATTAAAAGAGGGAGGTTATATTTTGGCAGAGAAGTTATAATGGCAGCACTGGCTAGAGGCCTTGGCTGTAGAAATATGTGGCTGATTGCCTGCAGCTCTGTGGACCAGGAAGCAGAGTAGGAACAGAAAGTGAGTGAGGTCTATACAATCTTAAGCTCCACCCCCCACAACCCACTTCTTCCAGCTAGGTTTCACATCCAAACATTCCTCAGTCTCCCCACACAGTACCAACTATTCAAACCCATGAGCCTGTGGGGCACATTGAACATTTAAGCTATGAAATTTCCCTTGACACTAACCCTGAACTGTGAGAAATAAATGTATATTATGGAATTCCATTGACTTTTGTGATGATTTGCTATGCAAAATACAATAATTTTAAGAGATGACAGAAAGTTCTCAACTGTTCAGAACACCTGCAGATGTGTAAATTTAAACACACATACATACTTTATCTTAAAGTGTATCAGACTCAATTTTTTTATTTTAGTGTTTTATAAAGATTGCTTCCAGAGAAAAATGTCAACTGGACTGAAGTGTAACAGGTCACCAGCCCTTGGCACAACTGACTCCATGATGAAGTTCCTTTCAGGCTGTAAAACTCAACATATAGACAATATCACCTGCCAAAATGAAAGCAAAGGCCTGATACATTAAAGACCTTAGTTCTGGGAAAGTCTCTAAACATACTAACCTTATTTTTTGGCTTCTGTGGTTCTGCTTCTGGCTAACTGTTCTTGTTAACTGAAGTATGTCAACCCAGGTCATTTTTGTTTGTTTGGTTAGTTGATTTTTTTTTGTTTGTTTCTGGGTTTTATTTTTTATTTTTGCTTGAAAGCTTACCCTGACAAAGGCTTAGGTCTGCACTGGGATTCCACACATCTAGTGTAGTAACTATCTGGCTAATAAAGACTTTCTATTGGCTTAAACCCATGTCTGAGCAGTCTTCTCTAGTGGATACCCCACAACAGAAGCAAAGATTTGTTTTGAGTGACAGAAATATTAGAAAAGGCAATGATTTAAAATAGAGGAGACACTTTAGAGCATCACCAACAAAAACATTAAATTATGGCTGATTGTGTTTGCTGAAACAGGCCTACAAAACACCTTGAAGTGCTGCACAGAGGACCTTTCAGGCACTGCCCATTGACACTGCACTAGTCTGCAAAGCCTGCAATTCAGAACGGGGCTCAAGCTCCCAACATATCCTGTACAACGTTGCTTCAGCAGGCTCTTAATCGCTGATGTGTGTACAGCTGTTGTGTGCCAGAAGCTAATGGCTTGTAGCTCTTCCCAGCTAGTGACCAGCCATTTGGTGACATGAGGTGGGTGGCTAGCAACAAGCCACAATGGGTTTATTCATATTATAGATATTATGTTACAGTCACGGATGTATGCAATGGGTGTGATAAAAATATTTCTATTTTATTGCTCTATATTACTGTTGTTCATTTGTTTATTTATATATGTACTGGGCCCCCGAGTGCCAGAGAGTGCATATGAGGGTCAGAGTACAACTTGTGAGAGTCACTTTTTCACTGTGTGGGTCTCAGAGACCAAACTCCGGTTATGAGCCTTACAGAAAGCTTCTTTGACCCCTGAGGCATATCTTGGGCCCCCAAAAATATTTCTTGCACTGTCAAAATTGTTTTAGAAGCTCAGAAAGCCTCCTCAATTCCCCAGAACAGTAACAGTCTACTAGTGGTAGTCTTCCTGCTCCCGGAAGCAAGGCTTGATACAGCAGCAAGGTATATGACGATTAACCTTAATTCATTTGGAGACTGGATTCTTTTCTCCTCCCCAGACTTTCAGGTCTCTTGTGTCCCCTTTGTCCTCTGTCAATCAGGGTAAAGAAGGGGACCGTATTTCACTCTCTGTTTGGGCCTATGAATTGCAATTTATGTCAGTGATGGGGAAGGAAGGGCCGTTTGGTTTGTGTGATTTCCAAAGATGGCAGCGGTTCCCACTGCCCTGTTTTTGAATCGTGCACAAGCCCAGTAGTGCCTCTCGTGAGCGAGGTGGGAGCAGGAGCTAGCTTTGAACCACACCAGCAGCTCTTATCTGCCACTAGCAGATTCTGGCACAGCAACCAAGAAGGCCTTATGCTTGAGGAAAATTCGCCAGCTCAGCAGGGCTGGCAGCAGGAAGCAAGTCGGGTTGCCATTGCTAATAAAGTTTGGAAGGATCTTTGAGTCAGATGATGATCTAGACATCCCTTCCATGTGTCCTCTCGACAGGAGGTGGCAGATGAGATGCTGCTTTGGAAATTTTTCAACTTGTGTCTGTTTTTTACACATGTGTGCACACAGTGTGTGCAGGTGTGCGTGTATGGGTGTGCATCATCAGTCATTCCACTTTCCACCTCACTTAAGACAAAAGTATTAGTCAGGGTTCTCTAAAGGGACAGAACTGATAGCAAATGTATATTTGGAGAGTTTCACTGAATTGGCTAATACGATATGGTCTGAAGGGCTGGATCCAGGAGATGCTCAGTCTATGAAGATGGATGTCTCAGCAGTCCTGGTCTAGCTCTGATGGCCCAGAGGACTCTGGAGAGCAGCTGCTCTTGTCTACATTGGAAGCTGGAAAAGCTGATTCTAATATCAGCCAGGGAAGGCCACAGCAACAGGGTAGATGACTTTGCCACCAAGAGTGGGAAAAGCAAGCAAAAAGCAAAAACTTCCTTCTTCCATGTCCTGGCGGTGGTGGCTCACGCCTTTAATCTCAGCACTTTGGAGGCAGAGGCAGGCAAATCTCTGTGAGTTTGAGACCAACCTGGTCTACAGAGTGAGCTCTAGGACAACTGGAGCTACACAGAGAAGCCCTGTCTCAAAAAAAAACAAAAAAAAGGAAGGAAGGAAGAAAGGAAGGGGAAAGAGGGAAGGAAGGAAGGAAGGAAAGAAGAAAGAGAGAGAGAGAGAGAGGGAGAGAATCAAGAAAACCCCAGTGGCTTGGGTTTTAATTGAGTTCAGATCCAGTCAAGTTGACAACTAAGATTATCTATCAGGTTCTCCCACTGAACATAAAACTCATTATTATGATAGACCAAGACAGTGAAATCCAAGAATCCTTCTGCCTTTGCGTCTCCAGTACCTGGCATTTTCTATACCTCTCTCTCTCTCTCTCTCTCTCTCTCTCTCTCTCTCTCTCTCTGTCTCTCTCTCTTCTCTTCCTCCCTCCCTCCCTCCCTTCCTCCCTCCCTCCCTCCCTCCTATCTCTCTCTCTCTCTCTTTCTTTCTTTCCTTTTTTTTGAGACAGGGTTTCTCTGTGTAGCTTTTGAACTTGTCCTGGAACTTGCTCTGTAGACCGGGCTGGCTTTGAACTCACAGAGATCCACCTGCCTCTGCCTCTGCCTCCCAATGCTGGGACTAAAGGTGTGCACCACCATTGCCTGGCTTGTGCTTGGTACTTTCACGTGAACTCTGGATGCTGAAACTCATGTCCTTATGCTTGCACAGGATGCCACATATTGTGCCATTTCTCCGGTCCTGGATTACCCATGTCGTCATGAGCCACTACACAGATTTTGACAGATAGCTTTAGTCTTCATCTTGTCTTTATGACTTTCTCTGAGTACCTTGCCTTGGATGTGTTTAGGCCCTTGGTGCTTTTTCGTGCCCATTTTGAGTTCTCTGTTGTCACTATTGCAGAGGGATTTAAACAGGTTCTCTGGATAAACACTGGTCTCAAGGAAACTTCCTGAAGCCATATTGTACAAATCATTTCCATCCCCCTCACTCTCCCATCCATGTACTAACCAGGCCTGACTTGCATTAGTGTCCTATGTCAGGCAGCTTTCTGAAGCCATAGGGTACAAACCATTCCAATTGCTTCACTGTCTCTTTTTCTCTGTCTCTGTGTCTGCCTCCCACTCCAGATAGGGGCTAACTATGTGTCCCTGGCAGGCCTGGAACTCAATATGTGACCAGACTGGCCTCAGACTCACAAAGAATTGCCTACTTCTGTTTTCTAGGTGCTGGAATTACTGGTACACGCTACCATAGCCTGTTCTGCATAGTCATTACGTCTCCTATTGAAATACTAACCAGATCTGACCTTGCTTAGCTCCCAAGACCTGATAATGTTGGAGGCATTTAGGGTGGGATGTCTTAGTCACTCTTACATTTCCCATTGCCCCTGCTCCATGCTATAGGTGACACTGGGTAAATTTCCATCACTTTCAGCTCCAGAGCCTTCTGTTTTCCTGCTGTGATTTCATTATTACCTTTAGTCATTACTTGCTTGCTTGTAAGTACTTGCAGATGCTATATCAGATTGAGTCCCTCTTTCATTCCACACATACATACATCCTTCAACCACACCGAAGTCTTCAGGCTACTCTTCTGTGAGAATACTGGAGGCCTACTCTATGTACCCAGGAGCAAGGCTAGGCCTCCCAAAGCATACAGATATGACAGCCAGACTAACAAGATGCACAGACGGTAAATTGTTGGGCAAGCATGAAAACCCCAAATCATTAGTACCCACATAAAAGATAGGCAGAGCAACACACATCTGTAACTCCGCACACCCCTGTATCCCACTGGCCAGTCAGCCTTGTCAATCAATGAGCTCCAAGTTCACTGAGAGACACTGTCTCAAAAAATAAGGCAGCAAGTAATTTAGGCTGACAGATGGTATCTACCTTTGGCCTCCAGATGTACACACTCATGGGGCATACATCCACATAAACACATTCATAACAAACACACACACACACACACACACACACACACACACACACACACACACACACACACACCATAGCTGACCTGCTAGTAGTAGTGGTTTCAGCTAATTCCACATGCCACACATAGCTCTTGACAGTTCACTCATATTGAACTATGACTCTCCCTGGAAACAGTTAACCACTGGCGTTACTTTACAATAGAAGGGAACAGAAGTTAAGCCAACTGCTCAAGATCACAGAGCCATAGCCAGCGAATGGTCCAGTGGGTAGAAGCACATGCTGAACAACTCAACAACCTCGACCTATGTTCAATCCTCAGAAGCTACTCACACCTGTAATCTCAGCATCCCTGTAGCAGGATGGGAAGTGTAGATGGGAGACTCTTCCAGAAGCTTGTGGGCCAGCTAGCCTGGAGCATGCAGAGTGGAAGAAACAGCAAGCGAAGGAGACAACTGACTCCCCAAAGCTGTCCTCTGATCATTACACGTGGGCTGTGGCATGCATGCCTGCATGCACACACAAAATAATAATAATAATAATAATAATAATAATAATAATAATAATAATAATAATAAAAGCTGGATGTGGTAGAGTACATGTCTTTCATACAAGTATTAGGCAGACAGAGGTAAGCATATCTCTCAGGGAGCTCAAGGCCAGCCTTCAAGTTCCAGGCCAGCAGGGAGGGACACATAGCGGAGACCCTATCTCAATAAATAAATAAAGGCTGAGTCTGGAACCAAACCCAGAAGAGTTTGACCAATAACTCAGTGTACAGACAAAGTTAGTATTAAGCTTTAGCCCTGAAGAGTGAACGGTTGTCTTGCCACTCAGGAGAAGGTGGAGACTCCCTTTTTATCTTTCCCTGGCCATTTCTGCTCTCACCTTCTCCTGGGTTCACCTCACTCCACACAGTCCCCACACTGATGGAGCTGTAGAGCCCTGGGGGTGGCAGCCCAGTGCCATTTGTGGCTGCTTCAACCTAAGCAAGTCTCTTCAATGCGGCCCACAGTTTGGAGGCAAAGCCACTGGCACATTTGAAGTTATGGTTTGAAGGACATGTCACTTTTAAACTTTATTGCTTAGCTTGAATATAGTAATTTTTCTTAGGTTGCATCTTACAATGGTCTATAACAATCATTAAGGCGTCACGCCAAAGTCAAACACCACTTAAATCACAAGGAAAATCATAGTTTCCATTTACTTGGTTGATGCTTCCACAAGCCTCGTCTGAAGGAAGAACACGTTTAAAATAACCATCCCAACCCCATCTTTTCTCATAGTCTTTTTTTGTTTTGTTTTGTTTTGTTTTGTTTAGCTAACTCCCCCTATACACAGATCTGACTGCTCTCTCTGGCAATTTACCTGTCTTCTTGATGACAAACATCGGTCTTTGTTCTTTCCTTTGAGAGTTCTCACTTGTGGATTCTGCTCTTTTGTAACAATAGCTTGAGTAAAGTTGCTTCCTCTATTGTTGCCCCCGCTCCTCGCAACCATGTTTGTTCATTTATTTTTTTTTTTATGTGTATGTGTGTGTACCACACAAGTGCAGCTGCACGAAGAAGGCAGAAATGGGTGTCAGATTCCCTGGAACTGGAGTTACAGGAGCTGCCTGATGTGGGTGCTGGGAACCAAACCTAGTCTTCTGCACAATCAGTGTTTTGTTTGTTTTGGTTTGGTTTGGGTTTTTTGTTTGCTTGTTTGTTTGTTTGTTTTTGTTTTTCGAGACAGGGTTTCTCTGTGGCTTTGGAGGCTGTCCTGGAACTTGCTCTTGTAGACCAGGCTGGTCTCAAACTCACAGAGATCCACCTGTCTCTGCTTCCTGAGTGTTAGGATTAAAGGCATGTGCCACCACCACCTGGCCAGTAAGTGCTTTTAATCACTGGGCTATCCTGAGTTATCTCTCCTTCCTTGTCCAAAGTGGACTTTTTGTCTCTGCCATTTTGATGCAAAGATGCTGGTAGGAGTGGATCTTTACCTTGGATCCTTGTCTATACCCAAGTGACACTGTCTCAGGTCTTTGTGCCCCATTCCTGAGAGCTTCCACAGGGGTACCCAGTGGTGAGTCTAGTTTTTGGTTTCATGTTCCAGACCCTCAACCATTGGTAGAATGGTAAGAATTTCACTTTGATTCTTGCTGGCACCTCCAGTTTTTTGGTGGGTTCTAAGATCTGAGCATCTGTGATCTCTATAAATGGATGGATGGCTTGCAGAGACCCTTTCTGTGTTGCATAAGGGTCTTCTTCACTACACTTTTCTGTTTGTACACTTTATCTCTCATTCAAATAAATTTAAATTTTTATACCGATAATAAGAGAATATCTTTTTGGTATGGATCGAGTAGTATTATATTTCTAAGTTTCTGTTTGACACACAATCGAAACTTTAAAAGTAATGTTCCAAAGATTTCTATCAGTATCTATATGTATAAATGTCTCTGGATTTTCAATATTGCCCTACCCTGGGAAGCATAACCAAATTCAAGTCTTCTCCCAGGTTGGAGAGATGGCTCAATCAATAAAGTGTTTGTCATGCAAGCATGATTAACCCAAAGGTTAATCTTCCAGAGCCCACATTCTTAACAAGCTATGCTTGGTAGCACACACATGTAATCCTCAGCACCGGGGAGTCTGAGGCAGGTAAGTCTCTGGTGCTCACTGGCCAACAACTCTGACTGAATTGGTAAGTTCCAGGCCAATGAGAGACCCTGTTTCAAAAAACAAATAGGAGAAGATGACACCTGAATTGACCTCTGGCTTCCATGCACACATGCACCTGCACACATACTAACAAGTGAGGACCCTGGTCTCTTCCTTTTTGTTTTGCTTTCTGGACACCATGAGGCAAGCTATATCCTCTGCCATATACTCTTCCCATGATGTAGTAGGCTGCCACAGGCCCACAGTGAATGACTGTAGACAGATTGACACCTCTGAGATTGTGTGGTAAAATAAACCTTGGTCACAGTAAAGGGAAGCTTAGTAACACAAAGGGTCTTTTCCTGGAATGCTCTAGAGAGCATTTGAGAAATGATTCTCATAACCACCTCCACACTCTTTAAAAGATAGACTTATTTTATTTTTATTTATGTGTTTGTGTCTGTGTGTATATACACAAGGAGGCCAGAATAAAGGATCAGATCCCCTGGAGCTGGGGTTATAGCTGGCTATGCACCTCTTGGTATGGTTGATGGAACAAAACTCTGGTCATCTGCAAAAGCAGCAAACACTTTTAACGGCTGAGACACCGTTCTCCACTCTGACACCCCCTTTGTATTTAACATTCATGTCACACTCTTCTGGAGTGGTTTGTCTGTCTTCTTAGGACTTGACCAGCCCCTTGTAGACTGGGGTCTTATTCCATTCATATGAGCCTATAGATTGGATAGAATGAGCTGAGAGCACTATAGGCTGTGTGAATCAAGTTGAAAACCCACAGTTGTGCTCTGATGCTGAAGGAGGAGAGGAAAGGAGAGAGTGAAGCGTTGACTCTTAGCCGTTTTGATAGCACAAACCCCAAATCTCTTTTACAGGCATAATAGAAGCACATAAAGGAAAAGCTTCAGAGTTAGTATCTTGGCTACAAATTGGGTCAGCCTGAAGCTGGGGGTATTCAAATTGGCCTTCTCTCTAGGGAAACAAACTGCATAAATTAATACACAGAACCTTGGCCTAAAGAGCCCCAGGTTTTAATAAATAAAGAGTTGTACCCAGCCAAACAAGAACCTAACACTGCCAAGAGTCCCAACGTCTCAGTTACAATCCCAATGTTTCCTGGGCCTGGGCCCGAGAGCAGCTCAGAAAACATTAAAGAAAAAAAAATTTGCGCTTCGCTTAATATCTCCTTTGATTGAAGAGACATCTTTGGCATCTCCCAAAAGCAATAGACATATCCAGCCTGCTCAAGGCTCCAGCTTGACTCTGGCTGAAAATAAAAGGCTATTTCTGAACCCATCTCTCTGAACCATCCTCTCCTGTGTGGCTTCCCCATTTATTTAGAACAAAGCCCCTCAGCTGGTGTTAAAAGGGCACTTCTTCCCAGTATGGTAGGGTCTTTGTTAATAGGATCTCTTTCTCAGAGAAAGAGAAGGCAATTCCTCAGAATTTCCTCTCCATAGATCAGTGTTTCAGCTGGAAGGGACCTTAGGAGTCCTATTATCTGGGCTTAGGGGATGGTTCAGTTGGTTAAGTGCTTGCATTGTGCTTAAGTTAGATCCCCAGAACCCATGTAAAATTCCGTGTGCTGGTGTGACAGGGTGAGGATATGATGGTGTGATGTTGGGATGGTATGACAGTGTGATAGTGTGATGGTGTGATGTGTGATGGTATGACAGTGTGACAGTGTGACAGTGTGATGTGTGATGGTCTGATAGTGTGATATGAAGATGCGATGATGTGATGTGAAAATGTGATGGTGTCATGTGTAATGTGTGATGTGTGTAATGTGTGATGGTATGATGGTGTAATATGTGATGTGTGATGGTGTGGTGTGTGATGGTCTGACAGTGTGATGTGAAGATACGATGGTGTGATATGTGATGGTGTGATGTAATGGTGTGATGGTGAGATATGTGATGTGTGATGTGTGATGGTGTGATGTGTGTAATGTGTGATGTGGTAATGGTGTGATGGTGAGATATGTGATGTGTGATGATGTGGTGTGATGGTGTGATGTGTGACAGTGTGACATTGTGGTATGACAGTGTGATGGCATGATGGTGTGATGTAATGGTGTGATGGTGTGATGTGTAATGTGTAATGGTGTGATGTAATGGTGTGGTGGTGTGATGATGTAATGTGTGATGGTGTGATGTAATGGTGTGGTGTAATGGTGTGATGATGTAATGTGTAATGGTGTGATGTAATGGTGTGATGTAATGGTGTGATGTAATGGTGTGGTGTGGTGGTGTGATGTAATGGTGTGATGCAATGGTGTGGTGGTGTGATGATGTAATGTATAATGGTGTGATGTAATTGTGTGGTGTGATGATGTAATGTGTAATGGTGTGATGCAATGGTGTGGTGGTGTGATGGTGTGATGTGTAATGGTGTGATGTAATGGTGTGGTGGTACACACCTGTTATTGTGACAGTGGGAAGGGAAGACAGCTGGACCCCTGAGAATTGCTGAGCTGTCAGCCTAACAAAATTGTTAGGCCCCAGGCCAGTAGAGACAGTGCCTCAATAAACAAGGTGGACAACTGGGCAGAGGTGGCACGCCTTTAATCCCAGCACTCAGGAGGCAGAGGCAGGCAGATCTTTGTGGGTTCAAGGCCAACCTGCTCTACAGAGTGAGTTCCCGGACAGCCAGGGCTACACAGAGAAACCCTGTCTCAAAAAAAAGAAGCCAACCTCCCTCCCCCCAAAAAAAGAAAAGAAAAGAACATAGTGGACAATATCCCACACAGACAGCAAACACACACACACACACACACACACACACACACACACACACACACACACAATTTTATCATTTTTTACTGAGGATAAAGCTCACTTGGGTCAGAAGAGTAGGGGCAGGTTGGTTTAGAATTGGGACTAAGTGATTCATTTATCCAGTCCTCATATTCTCTGACAAAAGCTCTAATGGTTATTCTAATTAACTATGAAGAGTATGATGTGTGACAGAAACATAACTCATTTTGTGTGGGGCTGAAGAGATGACTCAATTGGCAAAGTGCTTGTTTTACAAGCTCAAGGACTTGAGTTTGATCCCCCAGTATCCATGTAAAAATGGTGAGATATGGTGGCACAAGGCTGTGATTCCAGGGCTGTGGAGGTGGAGGCAGGTGGACCCTTAGGCTCACTGGCCAGCCACAGGCTAGCTGAATTGGAGTGTTTCAGGCTGGTGAGATGCTCTGTCTCAAAGGGAAAAAAAATCCCCCAAAAAACCAAAACCAAAACTAGAAAAACCCAAGGAAACAAATCAACAACAACAAAATAAGATAGATCACTTCTGAGGCATGATGCTTGAGGCTCCCCTCTAAGTACCATGCACACATACATACAAGTATGAGCACACACCCCAACACACACACACACACACACACACACAGCTCATTCACAGATATCTTCTTTTCTTTCTAGTCATAAAATACCTTCATTGTCTCTCCATAGCGGGAAAGGATCACATAACCAGGTCTAGCTAATGGGCTTGCAGTTGTGGTAGCTTGCACCTGTCACTTCCATGCCAGAGCAGAAAATGCCAAGGGTCAGATCTTCATCATTCTTTCCTCTAGCTTTTGCATCTGAGGGGGCACCAGCCAAGCCAACATAAGCCTGGGTCCCCAGCAGCATTGTCAATGCAGGTTAGATGTGGCACACATATGAGAAAACTGTAATAGAGTTAAGTTTCTGAGATTTGGGGTTTGTTTATATAGTACAAGCCAAAAAATCTGTTTTGGCCCACATAAGATGAGGAATAACATAGGTTAATTAATAACATGGTTTAAATGATTATAGTACCCAGTTCCTTGGTACCAAGTTTTGTTTTATTTTGCCTGAGATAAAATTTCATATATTTTAATCTGTTCTTGAACTCAGATGGCACATGTCTGTAATTTCAACTCTTGGGATGTGGAGGCAGGGATCATACGTTAAGGTCATCCTTGGCTACAGAGGGAATTCAAACACAGCCTGGTCTACATGAGACTATGTCTCAAGAACAAAATAAAACAAAGGGTGGATTTGAAAAACAAATGATTTACACTTGATATTTCAATATTTTCTATTCGTTCATCTTCTTATAATAGTTTCACAACATGAGGGCAATAGGGGAAGAGACAGGCTCTATTCTTCCATTTTTTTTTTTTTTTTTTGAGCAGGAGGGAGCATCCCACTTCCCTTTAGACTATCCAGTTGTTTCACTTTCTTGTAAGCCATTCTGTATCTCAGTGAACTTCCCATCAAGAAAGAAGGTCTGTATTAGTCTCAGAGAAAACCTGTTCACAGCATGAGGACACGGTGGGCAGAACAGAGAAGAAGGGAAAAGAGAGAAAGGAGAGGAAGGGAAGAACAGAGGAGAGGGGAGGAGAGAGAAGGGAGGAAAATGGAAGAGCAGGGGAGGAAAGGAGTGGAGAGAAGAATGGGGAGAAAATAAGCATGTAAATTTGTCTAATTGAAATTGTTTTTAATTTCAGGGAGTCTACAAGCCTGATTGCTATTTATCAACTGCCTGCCATAGACTAAGCGGATGTATTTCTAGCCTTGCTCAGTCTTCAACTGAGTGTACAGACAAGAAAACAACAACAATGGCCGACTATTCGCCAAGCACTGGGTGCATTAACTGCTTTATCCTGACCTCGTATTAAGGCAGGCAACCTTCAAGCCCATTTTACAAACAAGGAGCTGAGGCACACATGGCTGTTGGGTCACCTAGGGTCACAAAGTACACAGCAGAACTGGAATCTCTGCTCAGAGTATTGTGGTTAACATGGCACTCCTGTCCCAACTGTGTGGTGAGTGTGGGTACAGGTGACAAGAGACAGGATGCTTTGGGAAGATGGGGCAACTCACCCAGCACAGTGAGGCTTGGCAGGGTGGGCTGGGGTGTGGGGAGAAGGCTCCTCGAGCAGAACCTTGAAGTTCAGAAGTGACTTAGCAAAGGTCATAAAAGGGTTTTCAGATAAGAGGAAGACACCACGTGGCTGGAGGGGGGAGAGAAGGTGGCATTTTTTAAAATGAGCAATCATAAGCTACTTGAAATGATGAAAGCACAGGGGGTGAGGCAAGAGGTTAGACAAAGCTGGTGAGGGACCCATGTATCCTAAGGACCTAGTGTCTTGTTTGCTCTCTGGCTGGTCAGAAGGAGTGTGCAAGCTGCATATTCCCAAAGTCCATGCCCACGTGGAAGACTGATTTTGTCATCCAAGTCTACTTAAGAGGTTGTGATGGGCCAGGTGTGGTGGCCATCCTGGTCTACGGAGCAAGTTACAGGACAGCCAGGGCAGAGACACTCTGTCTCCAAACACCCCCCCCAAAAAAAAGTTGTGATTAGTTTTGCTGCTTAAGGAGGCAAGACCCCAATCATGCATGACAGCCTGGAACTCAGGCTAGACCTCATCTCACAGGCTTCACCCTGCCTCAGCCTCCCAATTTGCTACATTACAGGCATGTACCACCACACTCAGCTTAGTTTCAAATGTAAACTTGTCATGACCTAGAATAACATGAGAAGGGATTACTTTGGTTGAGTTCACATATGGACATGCCAGTGAGATATTTTTTTCAAGACACGGTATCTCTCTGTAGCTCTGACTGTCCTGGAACCAACTCTGTAGACCAGGCTGGCTTCAGACTCACAGAGAACTACCTGCCTCTGCCTCCTGTGTGCTGGGATTAAAGGTGTGTGCCACCACAGCCTGTCTACGGGGTTTTTT
Source organism: Cricetulus griseus (assembly GCF_003668045.3). NCBI lineage: Eukaryota > Metazoa > Chordata > Mammalia > Rodentia > Cricetidae > Cricetulus > Cricetulus griseus. Next base: position 61,621,106 of record NC_048598.1, read on the forward strand.
TTTTTTCTTCTTAATTGAGGTGGGGAGACCTACCTTGGAGGTGGGCAGCACCATTTCATGGGCTGAGGTCCTGAACTGTGTGAGAGTGAAGAGTCAAGGAGAACAAGTAAAGATAGATTTGTTTCTCTCTGCTCTTGACTGTGGATGTGATATTGCCAGAGGCTTGCTTGCCTGTCTCAGCTTTCTCTCAAAGATAGATTATAAGCTGGAGTTGTAAGCCAGATAAACTCCTTTCTCTCCAAGGTTGCTTAGGTCAGAGTATTTTAGCGAGGTGACTGGGATTACACTAGAATAGATGCTATGACAGTGAGGAATCCCTGTGGAAGTCGGAGAGGGGTGGAGACAGAAGACCTACACAAGGCTGTGGGATCCACTAGGGTAATGGAGAAGCAGGGGTAATTGGAGTCAGCACAGGGAAGAATCATTAAGCAATGCTCTAAGGGGCTGGAGAGATGGCTCGGAGGTTAAATGGCTTACTGGCTTTTCAGAGACACATTGGAAGGCTCATAACTGCCTGTTACTCCAGTCCCAGGGGATCCTAACCCCCTCTTCTGGCCTCCGAAGACACCTGTACTCACATAGTACACATGCACACTCCAAGGCACAAAAACTTATATATAAGATGAATATAACATTATATGTATGTTTTGCTCGGCTGGAGAGACTACTCAGCGGTTAAGAGCACTTGCTGATCTCCCACAGGAACCTGGTTCTGTTTCTAGTTGCCCATATGAGGCTGCTCACAGCCATTTATAACTCCAGCCCCAGGAGATCTGACACCATCTGCACCTTTGTGCACACAGCCACATGCAGACACATACCCGTGTGTAATTTAAGATAACTTTTCTTAACTTTAAAATTTTCCTTTAAATGGGTGGAGCTCTCAAGCTCAGCAACACTGCCATTTTGGTGTTGGTCAGGATGATTCTTTGAGGTGAATGTTATAGGGCTGCCATATATATTCTTTTCCTGTTGCAGAATATTTGCACACTGTATGAAGATGTGCTGCTATGATTGATATAATAAAAAGCTGAAGGGCCAATAGGTAGGCAGGAGAGGATGCTCTGGATTTCTGGGGAGAGGAAGGAAGGGGAGAAGAAATCTAGATCCACAGAGAGTCGCCAGCCAGATGAGGAGGAAGCAGGATGGGCAGTACAGAGATGAGGTAATGAGCCCCATGGTAGAATGTAGATGAAAAACTATGGGTTAATTTAAGTTATAAGAAACTAGTTGACACAAGCCTAAGCTAAGGCTGAGCTTTCATAATTAATAGTAAGTCTCAGTCATTTGTGAGCTGGCAGCCCAAAGAAAAATCAGACTACATTTTTCAGTTGTCAGAATCCCCGATCCTTGTCCCCATCCCTACCTGAAGCTGTGATAACCTTGAACTATCTTGAGACATCATCCAATATTCAGGAGAGAGTGGCTCAAAATCACCCTCAGCACATGGTCTACACAGAGGCAGGCGGATGGCACCAGGGACCCCATTAGAACACAATCCTGACATGAGGTACTGAAGAAGGTGACCCTGGTTTTGGACAAGATGTGAATATATGTGTAAATTCAGGGCTTAAAAGCTGTGAGATAGAAGAGGGTTTAGGAGAACAAAGCAAGAAAGGCTGAAAATAAAATTAGTGAATAGACTCTAAAACATCAAAGACTCCAATAACAGAGGCCATGGGGAGGGATGGTGCTTTGGCAGGACAGTGGGTGGGGGAAAGAGATTCATTGAGAATAACATAGAAAAGAAACTTAAGGCAGAGGCTGGAAACCCCAGACCAAGGGATAGCATATGGTTATGTGTGAGAAAAGCTCTCCATCTACAGACAAGGAAGTCTGGGCTCTATCTAAATGACCACAGAGTGTCAAAACTCTCTTGGACCCAGGGCTTTGAGCCTCCAACCTTTCCCTGCAATTCCAATTTTGAAATTGTCTTTATAAACATTTATTTTTATTTTACACATATGTTTGTATTGTCTGCATGCTAGTATATATATGCACGCATGAGGGTGCCTGTGGAGGCCAGAAGAAGCTGTTAGACCTCCTGGAACTGGGGTTACAGTGGTTGTAAGCTCCCCGATGTGGGTTCTGGGAACCAAACTCTAGTCCTCTGGGTAAGTACCAAGTACTCTGCATCTCCAGGCCATCTTTCCATCCCCCTGATAAAACAAAACCCAAAAACATTTATTTCTGTCTCTGTGTGTGTCATGTGTATGATGAGTCTATATGCACGCACATATGGTATGTGCATGTCATGGCCAGCATGTGACCAGAGGGTAACTATTGGAGTCAATGCTCTTTTGCTGCTGTGTGGGTCCTGAGGATTGAAATCAGGTCCTCAGGCTTGGCTGCAGGTGTCTTTTCTTGCTTCACTACATAAAGGACCATGGAACAAACCATATCACCTGTTACTAAAAACAGGTCCCCTGATTTACAGTTTTTATTCTAGGACATAAGTTTCTGGACATACCAGTGAATGTTCTCCAAACACCAACCCACACCTATAACAATAGCATAGATTTATGGGAACAGTAGGGAAAAATTCATTCCTTGGGTGGGGGGAGGTTCTAAGTCAACCTGGATCCTGGAAACTATTTTGGGCTGACTTACACAGTTGTAAAATACCCACATTTATGCCACAGATAAACTACTTCATGCTCATTACTTAGACATACCAATTAAAAGAGGTTTCCTTCACTTAATGAGTTTCTTTTTCACTTCATTGATCCATTTATCATCAACAGTGATCCCATTCAATGGGTATGGAAATCCTAAGCTCATTAATCACTGTGGAATCATAGATTCGTGGTGGGAGCCAGTGTCTTAAGAAATAAACCAGTCAACCCACACACTTACGAACTAATTTTTGACAAACAATACAAATTTATACGATGGAACAAAGAGAACGTCTTTAACAAACGGTGCTGGCATAACTGGATGCAGACATGCGGAAGACTACAGATAGACCCAAGCCTGTCGCCATGCACAAAACAAGTCAAAATGGATCAAAGACCTCAACATAAATCCAGCCACACTGAACCTATTAGAAGACAAAGTGGAAAATAACCTTGAATTAATTGGTACAGGAGACTGCTTCCTGAACTTTATACCAGTAGCACAGACACTGAGATCAACAATTGATAAATGGGACCTCCTGAAACTGAGAAGCTTCTGTAAGGTAAAGGAGACAGTCAGCAAGACAAAATGGCAGCCCACATACTGGGAAAAGATATTCACCAACCCCACATCTGATAGAGGGCTGATCTCTAAAATATACAAAGAACTCAAGAAGCTAGTCTCCAAAACACCAAACAATCCAATTAAAAAGTGGGGTCCAGAACTAAATAGATAATTCTCAATAGAGGAATCTAAAATGGCTGAAAGACACATAAGAAAGTGTTCAACATCCTTAGCCATCAGGGAAATGCAAATCAAAACAACTCTGAGATACCATTTTACTCCTGTTAGAATGGTTAAATCAAAAACACCAATGACAGTTTATGCTGGAGAGGATGTGGAGAAGGGGGAACACTCCTCCACTGCTGGTGGGAGTGCCAACTTGTACAGCCACTTTGGAAATCAGTATGGTGACTTCTCAAGAAAATGGGAATGTGTCTACCACAAGATCCAGCAATTCCACTCCTAGGCATATACCCAAAAGAGGCACATTCTTACAACAAGGACATGTGTTCAACGATGTTCATAGCAGCATTATTTGTAATAGCCAGAAACTGGAAGCAGCCTAGATGCCCCTCAACTGAAGAATGGATAGAGAAAATGTGGTACATTTACACAATGGAGTATTACTCAGTGGAAAAAAACAATGGAATCTTGAAATTTGCAGGAAAATAGATGGAACTAGAAGAAACCATTCTGAGTGAGGCAACCCAATCACAAAAAGACAAACATGGTATGTACTCATTCATATGCAGATTTTAGACATAGAGTAAAGGATTACCAGCCTACAATCCACATTGCCAGAGAAGCTAGTAAACAAGGAGGACCCTAAGAGAGATATACATGTTCCCTTGGAGAAGGGGAAAGGGTCAAGATCTCCTGAGCAAATTGGGAGCACGGGAAGGAGGACATGAGGAAGTAGAAAGGTTGAGTCAGAGGAAGAATAAAAGATAACAAGAATGGAGATACCATAATAGAGGGAGACATTTTATGTTTACAAAGAAATCAGGCACTAGGGAAATGTCTGGAGATCTACAAAGATGACACCAGGTAACAATCTAAGCAACAGAGGAGAGGCTACCTTAAATGCCCTCCCCTGATAATGAGATAGATGACTGACTTATATGCCATCCGATAGCCCTCATCCAGCAGCTGGTGGAAGTAGAAGCAGACACCCACAGCTAATCACTGAACTGAACTGGAATCCAGATGCAGAGAAGGACAAGTGAAGAGCAAAGGGGTCCAGACTAGGCTGGTGAAACCCACAGAAACAACTGACCTGATCATCGGGGAACTCTTGCTCCCCAGACTGATAGCTGGGATACCAGCATGGGACTGATCCAGACCCCAGGAACATGGATTTCTGTGAGGAAACCTAGGAAATCTACAGGACCTCCTGTAGTAGTTCAATACTTATCCCTAGCATAGGTGTGGACTTTGGGCCCATTCCACATAGAGGAATACTCCCTGAGCCAAGACACATGGGGGTGGGCCTAGGCCCTATCCCAAAGGATGCAATAGACTTTGATGACACCCTATGGAAGGTCTTACCATCCAGGGGGAGCAGAAAGGATATGTGATGAGTAGGGTTTTAGTTGGGGGAGGATGGCAGGGGAGGAGGGGAGGGAGAAGGGAACTGGGATTGTCATATAAACCAATCTTGTTTCTAATTCAAAAAGAAGAAGAAGAGGAAGAAGAAGAAGAAGAAGAAGAAGAAGAAGAAGAAGAAGAAGAAGAAGAAGAAGAAGAAGAAGAAGAAGAAGAAGAAGAAGAAGAAATGAACCAGTCACTGCCCTTTCTTGGGGCAAAGAAGGTATGTTTGTAATCATATTCACAGGCAACTCAACTAAGCTTCTGAGATGTGGAACTCAAGGAGTCGCCTTTTCTTGTGTGTGGATGTGTGTGGATGAGTGTGCACATGTATGAGTTGGTACATGGGCACACCATGAGCACGGGTAGGGAGTCAGGACAACCTTGAGAGTCATCCCTTAGACTCCATTCCCCTTTTCTTTCTATGATTTATTTGATTTTACATGTAGGGAAATTTTGTCTGCATATATGTATGTGTACCTTATGCATGCCTGATGCCCTCAGAGGTCAGAATGTCAGAATAGGATGTCAGATTCCCTGGAACTGGAGTTAGGATAGTTGTGAGCCACCTTGTGGGTGTTGGCAATTGAACCCAGGTCAACATTTACAATTGTAAGAGCACCAATTATTCTCAACTGCTGAGCCATCTCCTCAGCCCCCACCTTGTTTTTTGAGGCGGTATCTCTCATTGGAACTCAGGAAGTAGTAGTTTAATCTGGCTGTCTGCCAAGCCTCAGGAATCTATCTGTTTCCCTCTTCCCAATGCTGAGATTACAAGTGTGAACCACTATGCCCACTTTTTAAAATAGATTTTGGGGGATCAAATTCAGGTCCTTATGCTCAATCATCAAGCCCTTTATTGAAAGAGCTATCTCCCTAGACCCATATCATCTTGTCTATGTTAAGTAGCATGCTTGATAGCAATGGTCTCATAACTGAAGTCTAAGCTTTAGCATAAAATAAAATGTAATAGACGCCTTTGGGGTCATAGAGAAGACTAAACTAAAACATATGATGTTACTGAGAGAAGAAAAGTTTAGTGGTATGTACTAAAGCACTAAGACTATGTAGACCAGAGAAAGTGGCCCCCAGGATATTTGCAACCCTTGTAGTCCCTTGTGTGGACATTCTTCCAGAGAGCCATCTTGCTGACACCTGCTGAGCCTCCTCGGCCCTCACTCTCATCTAATTGGGCAAATGTCATCTCATGACCCAAGCACTGCCAAGTTTTTGGCTGTGGTAAAATCCTAGGCAAACAGAGACTTCACTGATCACCTGGACTAACCAGATAGGAAGAAAATGTAATTCTCTGGTAATAAGAGACAGGTCCTGGCCAGGCATGCCCAACCTGTTGCCTACCAGCCCAAGGATAGTGATGAATGCAGCCTGCCATGTAATTGTAAACTCACTTGAAGCACGGTGAGATTTGAGAGGTTTTTGTAATTTTATTTTGTAACTAAACAGTGTGGTTCTTTTTCCAGTGTAGAGTTTTAAAAAATATTTTGGATGTTTATTAGTGCATATCAATGATATGTGATAATAGGTTTCATGATGGCATCTTCGTTTGTGCATATTGTGTATATTAACCATCTTGGACCATTACTTTCTCTTGTTTTCCCCACTCCTGCTGATCTCCTTTCCTTTCCCAACTAGCCTCCTTTCTACTCACTTTTCTTTTTGGTGACCCAAAAAGTGAGTTTAATTAGAGTTGCTAAATAGGAGCATGGGTGAGGGATTACCTTCCGGAGTATTGACAACTTCCTAGTGCTACAGAACTGAAGTAAATGGTGTTTCCATTCCCCATTAACTGTCCATAGATCCTCTGGGTGGACTTTGTGAGCCCCTCCCCTATAGCTGCCATGAACTGTATACAGCTCTCAGGGAGGAGAAGGGTCTCAGGAGCCTCTTCCACTACAGAGCTCAAGGTGAGGTCCTGCCCATCCTTGACCCATCATTGTCTGGGTTTCACAGTGACCTGTAAGTTTGTCTGAAAACTTGTAAGAATTGTGTGAAATCTCTTTCTAGGAGACAAGCTTCCTGTCTGCTGGCACCATGATTTACCAGGGAAATTCCAACTCCTTGGGTACCATTGTCTCTATAGTTTGAAGGGGGGGCACAATTATCTCTTTAGAATATCTTCATTTGTTCCTTTCCCAATATAGCCATATTGAATTAATTGCTGTTTCCTACTTTTCACTATTACACTGTTTGCTTGGTCTATTGAGCCTGAGAAGCCAAATCCAGTTGGTTAGGGTTGTCAGGCTCAGGCTCTGACCTGATCAACTTCATTAGAAACAATAGAAGTTTCAAAGTTTCTAGTAAGTCAGTAACTTTTTCATGGTGCCCAGAGGCTAAAAGAATATCAATTTATTGAGTATTTGTGTACTAACAATTATAGTCCTTTGAGGGACTAAACTGCTTAAATTGAAAGAAAATTGAGTATTAACATTTCATTCTCAACTTATAATTGCTCACAGATAAGAACTCTGGTGTCACATGATGGGCCAGATTTGGGATTAGAAACTGATGTCTTCCTTTTCTGTTCCACATTGAATTTTGGGTGACAATTCTTTTTATTGCAGCAACCCCAAAACCTTAGCTTTGTGAAAACATGATGTTATCAAAACAAAGGTAGCTGGGTTAGAGCTGAAATCAAACTACCTCAGGCTATTGATTTGTACAGTAACCCTCAATGTCAATGTTGTGGCACCTCCCTCAAAACTACAAATACCCTGGTTGTACAAGGGATCCAGTATGGAAAACAGGGGCCATAGTGTCTCTAAAGGGGACAAAACTCAAAACTTGGAGTTAGTCAGAGGACACAAAGCAATTGTTCAAATTAGTGATGAGGGAAGAGAAGATTCACACGCTTTTTCAGTATACTCACTCTTCTGGCTGAGCCATCTCCACACCCCTCCAGTACTTTCAAAAGCCAGTCCTTGGCTTTCAAGAAATTCTTTGTCAAATTCCAGGTTTTGCAATTGCTGCAGCAGCAACAAATATCAAAAAAGATAGAAGAAATGGAGAGAATGAGAGAGAGAGAGAGAGAGAGAGAGAGAGAGAGAGAGAGAGAGAGAGACAGCAGGCAGCAAGGAAAGAAAAGGCCCCCTGGGTGAGGGAGATAAAGGAGAGACAGAGTGACCTTCAGTCACTGAGGGCAGAGGACTGCATAGTCAAAGCTGCTGATAACAGAATAAAGGAGAATGGGGACTGGAGAGAGAAAGGCACATATTGCTGTCACTCAGAGGGTGGTGCCCTTATCTGGTCCCTGCTCCCCCACCACCATTGGGCTGTGGGAGGACATGGAGAGACTGGCTTTAGGACAGGCAGACAGCTGGCTGTGTGATGTGATTAGAAAGCCACAGAACTCTCCAGTCCTTGGCCAAAAATAACCTCTCTATGGACTTGCCCCCAAGTCAGCCTGTGAAGCTTGTCACTGTCCCTGTGCCTTCCATTGGAGCACTGTGTCTCTAGGGCTCCATTGTTAAAATAGAAAGATGTTACTGTGGAAGGAAAACGCATTAACCTCCCAGGGTTTGTCCAAAATTTAGCCCAGATTGGTTAATTTAGCCAGTAAGATAAAATTAATTATTGTCTTATAATGTGCTCTATTAAATGTAATGCTACCTATTGCTATAGACCAGATTATCTCCCAAATTCATTGGCTTAGGAAAACGAAAATTTATTGAGTTGGGAGTGTGAGAAAGTGTTCTAATTATTTTCCTATTGCTATGATGAAAACACCATGACCAAGACAGTTTATAGAAATAAGGTTTTTTGTTTGTTTGTTTTTGTGACAGGGTTTCTCTGTGTAGCCCTGGCTGTCCTGGAACTCACTTTATAGACCAGGCAGGCCTCCAAATTACTGAGATTCACCTGACTCTGCCTCCCAGGTGCTAGGATTAAAGGTGTGTGCCACCAATGCCCTGCTTTAGAAATAAGTTTTATTTAGGGTCCATAACGATGGGGGCAGAATGGCAGCAGAAGGCAGATACAGCATCTGGAGCTGGAAGCTGAGGGGTCACACCTTGAAGTGAAAGCACCAAAGATAAGCACAAACTGGAAATAACATGAATCTCTGAACTGTTAGAGCTAACCCCCAGTGACTACTTCCTGTATCAAATCCACACCCTCTAAACCTCCCCAAATAGTACCACCAACTGGTGACCAAGCATCCAAACTCCCAAGACTATGGAGAAACATCTCATCAAACTACCACAGCATGCATAGCTGGTGGTTCTGGTTCACAATCTCTTATAGGATGCAGTTAAGACTCCACAAAGGGGAGGGAGGAGAGAGGGAAAGAGGTAGAGGGGGAGAGGGAGAGAAGGACTGACTAAAACAAACCCAGTTCTGCCAGCTGCAGGGGGGCAGTAATGGAAGGTCAAGTCTGGATATTAGGCAGGAGCCTCCTCGTGCCTCTGGTTTCCTTCTGACTCTTGTCCTAGATCCCTCTGAGAGAGGAGTGCAAACCACAGCCTCCTTGCTTGGTGCCATTGGGCCCCAGATAAGCCTCCTGACAGTGAAAAGATAGGGAGACGGGAGACGCTTCAGTGTGAAAATGAGAAACAGCCCCTCTGCTGACCAGTGCTCCTCCTGAAGCAGCTGTTCCTTGGATCTGGAGATGTGCAGGGAGTTGTCAAATGCACACACACACACACACACACACACACACACACACACACACACACACTGTACATGTGTGCAAGTCAGAAGACAACCTTAAGTATTCTTCTCTCTCTCCTCGTCTGAGGCAGGGTTTCTTTGCAGTGTGTACTCCAGGCTGGCTGGCCTGTAAGATTCTGCAGTCTGGGAACTCTGGGTTTACAGATGTGCTACCTTGTCAGATTTTACATGGCCTCTGGGGACCCAAACTCAGGTCGTTATGCTTGTACAGCAAGCACTTTTTCCACCAAACCAAGAGTCTAGCCCAATTCTTGTCATTTGTTTAAAGATATTTATTTATTTTGTGTGCAGAAGGTGGCGTGTGTTAGTGTGTGTGTGTGTGTGTGTGTGTGTGTGTGTGTGTGTGTGTATGTAGATGAGAGGAAAATTGTGAGAGTTGTTTTCTTTTTCTACCATGTGGGTCCTGGGGATTGAGTCCAGGTCATCAGGTTTGAAGGTTAATATATTTATTTGCTGAGTCATCTTTCTGGTCCTAAAATACAATTGAATATATGAGTATAATTAAGGTCAATTACACATGGTGGTTGCATACATAGTTTACTTGCTGTTTTGTAACTACGGGCATCCTTTGGACAGTTTGAGAATATTACCCCCACATATCACCTTAGCATCAAAACATACCAGCAAGTGGTACACTATGAGAGTCTTTGATGCTGCAGATGACCCATGTCACTTTCCAGAGGACCCCTCAAAGCCCTGGCAGTCAACTTCCCGTTCTCACATGTCTGGTTTATTTCCCTCTTAGACCTACATCACAAGATCTCTCATTTCCTTACTTCATTACTGACTCTTTCCACATCATTAGCCTAGTCCTGTGGTTGGGGTGAGGGAATTGATCATTTTTCCATGCCCAAATCCCAGTTTTTGAGACTCTGTGTGGTGCACAGCAGGCATTTGGCAAGTATGGCTGACAGAATGAAGATACGGAAAACCTTCAATACATATTGCCAAGTAAAAAGGCTTTAACGTCACACAGTTCCAACTCTATGACAAACTGGAAAAGGCAAAACCTCAGAGACAGGAAAAAGATCAGTGGTTGCAGACTGTGCCGTGGCTCAGTTGATAGAGTGCTGGCCTAGCATATCCGAGGCCAGAGATCCATCCTCAGCATTGCATGAACTGGGCATGGTGGTGCATGCCTGGAACCCCAACACTTGGGAGGTGTAGGCAGGACGATCAGAAATTCAAAATTATGAGCTGGGTACGTAGTTCAAGGGTGAGGCACTTTGCTAAGCCTGTGTAAAACCTGGGCTTCATCCTCAGAACCCTAAACCAAACCAAATCAACTAGCCAAACCGGTCATTGGGAGCTCAGCATCGAAGAGCACTTGCTGCTCTTGTCTGTCACATAAATGTGACACTTTTGGCCTTCATGTGCACACACACACACACACACACACACACACACACACACACACACCACACCACACCAAATACCCTGCATGAGAGAGAGAGAGAGAGAGAGAGAGAGAGAGAGAGAGAGAGAGAGAGAGATAAAGATTAATCATTGCGATGGACTGAGGAAGAGTGTGCAGAGGGAAAGGATTTTTAGGCCAATACAGTTATTCTGTAGGATGTTTGATAAGGCAAATCAGGAGCCACTAGGGTAGCCCAAGGGGTTTCCCATGAAAGTCTTAGATACTTGCGTGTTTTTAGCTGGGTAAGTGAGGAGAGCCGTAAGCAGTTGTTAATGGTGGGGAAATTCTTAATTCTCAGCTGGTGAGAGATTCATTCAGACTCTTAAGTGAGGGGCTCCACCCCCTTCCCAAGAACTGGTAGTTTTCACTGTTTTTCTATCCTGTCTCGGAGGATGGATTACAGTTGTTCATGAGCTGACCTGGAGAAAAAGTAGTGATTCTGGATTAGCCATGTGGTCTCACAAGCCTCTCCCAGAGCTTCCATCCACAGCCAGTCAGCCCCAAGTCCACACAAAGGGTCACTCATCTCTGAGCTTCTTTCCAGGCACTGGGAATACATCCCACTCCAGGAGGAAGTCTTGATTCCAGAGAGGCACACACATCATACTTTAAAAAAGCCATACATAATAACAGTGTGGGATAGCTGCTGCAGAAGCACACGTGTGCAGCTAATTACAGGCAGGGAAGCAGATGGCCTCATGCTCATGGACCATCAGAGGAAGGGCTCTTGCAGAAGGAGGCTGGTGAGCACTCTGAGGGGCTCAGGACAGATGGAAGAGAGGCGGGCCTGATCTCTTATAGCATTTGTCTTCCGCATGCCTCCAGAGAAGTTCTCTGTCATGTCAGGGCAACAGCCACAGCAAAGGGGAATTCCCCTATCCAGCCCCTTCGACAACTTGAAATACAGGGAATGTTGGAGGCCTGCATTTGAGCCCTAGGGCCCCTGCTGAAGTATTTAGTGAAGAATTAGATCCCAGGGTCACCTGGCTAGAAATAGAAATGAAGACAGTGTATTACAAAAGGGAGGCCATTGCTAAGAAGGGGAGAGGGCTAGTGAGCTAGGGATAAGCTCTCAAGACTCACTGTAGGTCATTTGCGTATTTGTATGGTGCAGGGTTTTCTTGTATGTGCTCTATTTGTTGTGTAAAGCCTAGGTAGGGAATGGCTTCCAATCTTTCCTTGCCAATAGTTGTATTTATATGTTTATTTTGCTGTGGATTCCTCCAGTCTCTATTCTCCTGCCACTGAGGCATGAAAGAAGTTGAGTAACGGCAGCAACAGAACGCTTTCCTGTGGTATGGAAGCACCTGGTTGGCTCTGTTGGGCTGTGACAGTCCCACCAAACAAGCTTGGGAAATGGCTTTCTTGTATATATATTTTCCCCATCTCTCTTTCACCTTGGTTACTATGGAAGGTGGCCAAGGCCTCACTCTAGTCCCAACTCTCTGTGACTATGTTAAATTACATCGCCAGGGGGAATGAATGAAGAAGTTGGAATTAAAGTTTTTCATGAGCTGAAGAAAAGTCATTGACTCTGTATATGGCCCCAGTGTAACCACAGAATTCCTCTAAGTGTGTATTTATGTGTGTATGTGAGTGGAGAATGTGCAAATGGGAATGCAGGAGCCCACAGAGGTCAGGAGAAGGTGTCAGATCTCCTGGAGTTAGAGCTCTAGGCAGTCATGAGCCAGCCGATGTTGGTAATGGTGCCTGAACTTGGATCCTTTGCAAAAGTAATAGGTACTCAGAAGTGATGACTGCCTTTCCAGCCCAGCACAGGGTTCTTAAATGTGGAAGAGGAAGGCTGTCAGAATATGGTGTGAGAAAGACTCAATTGGCTGCCACTAACTCAAAGATAGAACCGTGAGACGGGGCTGTGGATAACATGCTGGAAATCCCAACACTGAGGAGATAGATACAGGTGGATCCTTGAGGCTTCCTGACCAACCAGTTTAGCTTACTTGTGGAATTGCAGGCCAGTGGGAGACTCTGTCTCAAAAAATAAGGTGGGGGCCATCAAATAAAAGTGCCTGCTTCAAAGCCCCACAAGTGAGTCTGATCCCCATGAATCTACATGGTGGAAGCATAGAACACACACACACACACACACACACACACACACACACACACACAGAGAGAGAGAGAGAGAGAGAGAGAGAGAGAGAGAGAGAGAGAGAGAGAATAAGGACTGTGTTGTGGGGTATCCACCAGAGAAGATTACTCAGACACAGGTTTAAATCATTAGAAAGTCTTAATTTGCTGGCTGATGATTATACTGGGTATTCGGTATCCCATTATAGTCCCAACCTTTCTCAGGGCAAGCTTTTAAGCACAAATATCATGTCCTGGGTTGGTATATTTCAGTTAATAAGAACAGTTAGCTAGAAGTAGAGCTACAGAAGCCAAAAAGCAAGGTTTAGTACATAAAGAAACTATCCCAGAAAGTTGGACTTTGATGGATTAGGTCTTTGTTTTTGTTTAGGCAGGTGGTACTATGTGCTGAGTTTTTCAGCCTAAATGGTACTTCCATCATGGAGTCAGTTGTGCTAAGGCCTGGAGTTCTACTAAGATCTGAGGGACCATTACAATTGTACCTGAGTAATGTCAGCCAAGGCTGATCTCTGGTCTCCATATGCACTCACATAATAATAATAGTTTTGATGATGATAATGATAGTATCAGTAGACTTTCTGGAGACTCTTCAATATCATCGTGGGCTTTTCCAACTTCTACATGTCATCCACAGCCTATGGTCATGTGGGAGGTGAAGCCGTTGGTATATGGGTATATCTCTGAGAGATTATCTTGGTTATTAATAGATGCCCAGCCCACTGTGGGTGCTACCATTCCTTGGGCAGGTGGTCCTAAAGTGTACAAAACAGCATGCTGAGCATGAACGAGTGAGTGAGCAAAAAGCAAGCCAGCAAGCAGCATTCCTCCACAGTTCCCACCTCACATCCTTGCCCTGAGTTTCCTCCATGATGAATTATGACTGGGAAGTATAAGGCAAATAACCCCTTCCTTCCCCATGTCACTTTTGGTCAGGGTGCTTTCTCATAGAAACAGAAAGGAAACTCGACCAGTCACTAATCACAAATGAAGGTAGATGGCACATTCTGGCTCTGAGGAGGGGTGACAGGAAAAGCTGAGACAGGGTCTCAGACCTTTGGCTCCCAGTGTCTTGGGGAGAGGCAAAATGAAGCCTGATCTTAATAAGAATGAGAAGAATATTGGTTTAGAATGTAGGTGTGAGTGTTGGTTATAGGAAGGGGGCCCTGGGTGGGAAGAGAAAGACTTGAGCCTAAAGGGTGAAAGCAGAGAGAGAGATGGAATCTGGAGGGGAGGTTGCTGCCCCACTGGAGTGTCCTAGGAGTCTAGGATGTCCTAGAGGGAGGTGTTCATTTATACCTTAGAAATAACTAGCTTGGCTTTAGGGCTGAGGAGATGGTTTAGTTCATAAAGTGCTCGCTGTACAAACATGAAGGATACAAGTTCCATCTCTTAACACTCACATTAAAAGTCAGCTGTGACTGTCACACCTGTAATCCCAGTGGGGAGGTGGACACAGGTGAACCCCTGGGGCTCACTGGCTAGCCAGACTAGTCTACTCAGTAAGCTCCAAGCAGAGAGAGACACTGTCTCATAAAATAAGGTGGACAGATCCCGAGGAATGGCAAACAAGGTTCACTGTGTCCTTTATTTGTAGGAGCACAGATGTGGGTCTGCACCTGTCACGCATGGAGTGTGGGGCATTTCCTGAGAGATTCTCTAACACAGTCTCCCTGAATGACTTGAAAGCTACAAAACTAAAACCCTGAGGATTCTTCCAAAAGGCTAATGGTCACTGAACGGCATGACAAGCACGGCTTTAAAAATTTAACAGAAACTCGTTACTAATTCATTCCTAGAATCAGCTTTTTAAAATTCATCTCCTCAGTGCTCACAAGCTACAGAATCAGGCTTCTCAAGCTGTTGAATTTTGTCCCCACTGGAAAGGCAACACACGGTATCAGCCTATTTTCCCTCTCCACCACCTCTATAGAGGTGCAATCTGATTTCCAAAAGATGGAATCTGGATTCTTTTCTCTTTCTGCTACTGAGATAAAAATAGACAAAAAACAATTTAGTGGAGAAAGGGTTTATTGGGTTCACAGTTCCAGATTCCAGTCCATCAATCCCGGGAAGTCAAGGCAACATGAATTGATTGTGTCACACTCAGTTGAGAGCAGAGAGCAATGGATTAATGCATGTGTGCTGGTGCTCACTTCTTTCACTGCCTTTACATAGTTCATTATCCCCTTGCTAGGGAATGGTGCCCCCCACAATGGGTGGTTCTTTCCCATCTTAATTAATGTCATCAAAATAATCCCCACAGACGTGCCCACAGACTAGCCTGATTTAGACAACCCCTCTCATCCCAGGTGACTCCAGATGGTGTCAACTTGACAATTAAAACCTGCCATCACAGAGAGTCTATTCTCCCTTTTATTCTACCCTAACCTTCCAACCCACATGCCATACAGAGTGCTGAGTACAAGGCAGTGTCTGCTAAACCCTTTCTGAATTGTTTGGGGTTGAAAGTACATTAAGGTCCTCTCATCCTCCAGGTAGCTGTGATGTAGAGCTCATTTTCCACTGACACCAGACCTCATGGAGGACTAGGTTTTGGGAGCTGAAGTGGGAGCAAGTAGCATTCATGAAGGCTGGAGTGGATGCCACTAAGGGAACAATTACAGTTTGAATATTTGCTTTTACAGTATGTAGGGGTGTGTGTTAATTGTCAACTTGACAGAATCAAGAATCATCCCAGAGAAGAACCTATGGGCATGCCTGTGGGGATTATCTTGATTACTATAATTGATGTGGTAAGACTTACCTTAACTGTGGGTGGGACCACTCCCTGGGCCAGGAACCCGGGCTGTGTACAATGGAGAATGCTGTCTGAGCACTAGCAAGCATTCTAATCCTGGATTGTGGATGATACTATGTGGCCAGCTATTTCAAACTGCTGTTGCCTGGGCTTTTCTACCATGATAAACTCAACTTGGATGGGAGCCAGAATGAACTATTTCTTCCATAAGATGCTTTTGTTGGAGTATTTGATCACAACAGGAAAAGGAAGGAAGACAGGATATAACCCCAAGCCCTTGGTGAAGCATATGTTCCCTATTCTAACCACACCTCTCCATTTTACCTCTGTTTCTCAACATACCCACCCAATAACTTGGTCCTCTGAGTACCCTAGAGTCTTTGGAGCTGGTCCTTGCTAGGATGTCTTCCCTATATCTTTACTCCCACCTATATTGGATGGGGAGGAACAGAACAATAGGATGATTATATATTACAAAGGGGATTTATTAGATTGCCCTACATGATCTAGACTGGACAGTCTCAATGATTGCCTGAAGGCTGAGAGTGCAGAGAACCCAGCAACCACTTAGTCCTCCAAGCTGGACACCTACCAGCTTCAGTCTGGCACAGAAGGAATGGATAGGGGGCTTAATGTAGAGAGTCACTGGTCTTGAATCTGAATCAGAAAGACAAAGAGGCTGGAGTCTAAGGTCAGGGAGTGGCAGCAGCAACAACAATGGGATGGACACACCCACTAGCAAGAAACAAAGGCAGGTAGGTGGCTTTATGTTTCAGATGTCTTTCTGAATACGTTAGGAACACTCTGCCAATTCTGAAAATGCCTGGCATTCTCCATAGACACCCTTTAAATAGTTTTTAGCGCCTCCTGTTTATTGAGATGTTTTATCATGTACAATGCAACATGTTAACAACAGGGAGATGGAAGGTAATGGTATAGACCTTGTTCTGACTCCAGCTTGAAAATCAACCTTCCTGAGGGCAACACGGGTCATTCAAATCTTTCCAACCCCACAAATAGCCTGGGTAATAAATGCTTTCATCACACATCGACTTGGGGGATGGTTTGGGGTATGGAATTTTTTTTTGGCAATGACTGAGGAGGACAGTAACATTAGAGAGAGAGTAACAACAATAAAAAACAACTCCTCCCAAAGAGGACTCAAAAGACAAGCTTTATTTTGTAGATATACGAAAGAAAAAATTGTTGATTATAATGGTGCCATCCTAGGTTGGTTAGCCATGAAAATGTTATTTTCTGGATGGCTTAATGAAGAGTCCCTGTGATGGTCTGCTTTGATTTTCAACCTGACAGCATCTAGAATCACCATGGAGTCTGACCTCTGGGTGCATCTATGAGGGAATTTCTAGATTTGGTTAACTGAGGAGACAAGGTCCACCCTAAGCATAGGTAATACCATTCCATGGTTGGGATCACAAACCGAACAAAAACCAATGCCAGGCATGGAGGTAAACACTGTTAGTCTCGGCACTCTGGAGGCAGAGGCAGGCAGAGTTCTGGGAGTTTGAAGCCAACTTGGTCTACACAGCAAGTTCCAAGCCAGCCAGGGCTTCATAGTGAGACCCTGTCAAAAAGGAAGATGGAATAAGAGGATGAAAAAAAAAGAAAGAAAAGAAAAACAGAGCTGAGCACCGCCATTCACTGTCTCTGCTTCCTGACTGTCAGTGCATACTAGTGCTCCTGTCACAAAGCCTCAGTATCACAAAGGACCACAGCCACAAACTGTGAGCCGATGTAGACCCTGTCTTCTTTAGTTGCTTTTGTCCGGGACTTTGTCATAGCAACAAGAAAAGAACTGAATACAGCTTCTGAAGCAATTCCTTGGATTTGGATGTGGGCAAAGAATAAGCCACGGGACCTTTAAAAATCCCTTAAAATCCCACAGATTTTGTTGGCCTGTGATGGTTCAGAAAAGGGGCTTAAGCGCTTGGGAAGTCATAAAGACAAAATCGGGAGAATATTTAACCAGCAGAGGTTTCCTTAAGTGGTGAAATGCTGTGCACTTTCTGCCAAAGGTACTCTTGGAAACAAGGGTCCCACTCTGTGGTTTGGGTGGGAATCCATGAGTGAAGCCAAGGAAAAGAAATGGTTTAGATTTGGAAGCTGTGTGCACACAACAGCTTAGAATATGAATGCCTTCAGTGTAGACCCTTCATCCACACACCTCCACATCTATGCTTCTTGGCAACTTTCTTCTGAACTCTAGAATTTTGAAGACCTTCTCTGGGGTTTTGAGGGGGATGGGTGGGGGATGTCAGTCTTGGAGGACTGAGGGTCATTCCAGGTTTCTCTTCTCTTCTTGAGGCATGGTCTTGGCCTCCATCAGAGCTGTGTCAGCATCCTTCTCAGACTCCAGGAGAGAGAATGAATGCTTGAGGTCAGCCCAGGCAGTCACCAAAGCATCCAGGGGTATAATGATTGCCTCACAGCCAGTTATTCATTTGATAATCATTTTCATGTTGATGAACTCATTGGAGGTGGAGACAGGGATCACCCACACTTCAGGAGGCCTTCTTTCTCTCTTGCAGTTTTTCTTTAATTAATCCGATGAATGTCCCTCCCTCTGAGCTCCTATGTGTAACCAGTGAAAGAATTAAAAAGAGAATTGTTGAGATTAGTTGCAACAAGGTCTGACCTACTTAGACCAAACATTCTGGGGAGGAGAGAGGCCCAGATTTCAACTCTCTGTTTGCTTTGTGTCTAAATCTTTCACTCAGTTAAACAGAACCAAAGACATTGTTTCATTGAGAGTTAAGAGTTTTATTTTCTGTGGCCAGTACTTGACTAATGAACTTGGTTCTTATATGACTGAAGGCCATTAGCCTTTGCTTTTGCATTAAGAAAGCAATGCTAATTTTGCTTTAAAAATGTCAGGCCAAGACCATGCCTCAAGAAGAGAAGAGAAACCTGGAATGACCCTCAGTCCTCCAAGACTGACATCCCCCACCCATCCCCCTCAAAACCCCAGAGAAGGTCTTCAAAATTCTAGAGTTCAGAAGAAAGTTGCCAAGAGGCATAGACGTGGAGGTGTGTGGATGAAGGGTGTACACTGAAGGCATTCATATTCTAAGCTGTTGTGTGCACACAGCTTCCAAATCTAAATCTTAGCACTTGCCAAAGCTTAATAGGAAGAATAAATGTTTAATTTTCTGAGTCTTAGAAACAGAAAGGGAAGGTAGAACCTAAAAAAAAAAAAAAAAAAAAAAAAAAAAAAAAAAAAAAAAAAAAACAGAACAAACAAACAAACAAAAAACGATTACCTGACAGTGTTGTCAGAGTTTTCTAGAACATTCTCTTAAACAATATAGCTGTTTAGGGATAGGGAGGTAGTTCAGTTGGTAAAGTGTTGCCTTGTAAGTGTGATTAGGATTCCACAGCACCCAGGTACAAAGCTGGTGTGGCATTGGGGCTATGATCTCAGTGATGGTGTGGGGATGTGAGAGCCAGCCATAACCTGATGGCCCTGTGTCTTTTCCTGCCAAGAACTGAACTTCTCTATCCCAGTCAGAGTGCTCAGACCTGAGTATTACTCAGGTCCTCTGTGATGACTAAAGAGACATATAATGGAGCCAAGCTTCCTTTAAGGGTCATTGACCTTTTGGTCTGGAGTGTCCAGGAGAGCCTAGTGGCCTGCAGGTGAAATAAGAATAGGAAAATGGACCGTGAGTATTGACAGCTGCCTTTGCTTCTGTGTAAGGTTATGGAAAAGGGGTGAAATGGTTTGTTATTACTATATATTGGGAAAACAGGAAACAACCAAGGGAAGTAAAACACTGTTTCTGCGCAGCGGTGCATTCCATGGACAGCTGGAATACACACCTTGCTGATGTCCGCCTTAAAACCTCTCTCGGTAACCCCACTTCCACAAGCTGCGCTGTATCAGCTCTATCTAAGGCTGCCTTCCTTCTGCTAGCCGTAAGAATACATTCATTTAATCTAAATTTGAATTGAGTCTAAGTCTCTGGTTTCTCCCAGTGGACTTGAACACCACAATGATAAGGGAGACAAAGGCAGGTAGGTCACTTTAAGATCCAGGGATACCTAGCTTGGCTTATATGACAAAGTCAAGGCCTGTAAAGTATCCTGCCTCAAAAAATAAATGCTGGAAGGTGGCAGAGGAAAGATACCCTAGGTGGGCCTCTGTTGTAGCTATCTTAACTGTCAACTTGACACAGCGTAGAGTCATTTGACAAGTGAATAACAATTGAAGGGATTTCCAGATCAGGCTGACAATGCCCTATGGTGCATTGTCTTGACTATTAATGGATGTAAGGAGCCCAGTCTACTGTGGGCAGCACCATTCTCTGGGCAGGTGTCTTAAACTAGCTAAGCTTGAGCCCGAGGACAAGACAGCAAGCAGTATTTCTAACAGTTTTTGTTTTAAGTTTCTGCCTTGACTTCCCTCAGTGATATCATGTGGCTTGAAAATATAGACTGAAAAAAAAAGCCCCTTTCTTACCCTAGGCTGCTTTTGGTCAGTGTTTCAGTGTTTTATCTCAGCAACAGAATGAAACTAGAACAGCTTCTGCCCTCCATATCCCTACACACACACACACACACACACACACACACACACACACACACACACACACACACACACCATTTAATCCCCAGCTTTGGGAGGCTAAGGTAGGAGGATCATCAGTTGAAAGCAAGCCTGGGATACACAGTGAGTTCTAGACCAGGACCAGCCTGGGTTATAGAGTGCAACCATATGTTTAATTTTTTTAAAATCAGAAACAATTAATTGTCAGGGGCCAAAGAAACTCAGGACAAATGACAACTGTGATGCACAAGCTGGCCTCTTGCATCATCACAAGTACCTGAGCTTTTCTTCCCTTCCTTTCTTTTCTTTCCTATATAACCCTGCCATTTTAGCTACACCTTCTCTCAGTTCTCTCTTTGCCCTCTTGGTTCCCCCCGCCCCACCCCATCTGTCTTTTCTTTGTCATCTTGTTCCTCTGCTCTTGGCTCCTGGTTCTCTTTCTCTTCTCTTCCTCTCTCGCTCACTCCCTCTTTTCTCTCATGGCTCAGTCTATTCTGCTTGCCATGCTCTCTCTCTGCTCTGAACTCTTCTAGATGGCTCTGTCATCTCCCTCGTATTTACAATAAAAACCTCTTCCTCAACCATACCTAGGAGTAATAACATTTTTATTCACTAGTCAAATGTTTCAAGTAAACTTTAACATCCATGGCATCTTCCATTCAGTGAAAATTGCCAGCAGAGCCCATTGCTATCAGTAAGTATGTGAATGTGTGACTCTCTTACAAGCCTCAGAAAGTCCTTCAGGGGAGAATTTTGGGAATTGGTCATGGGGAATTCAGGGACAGGGCTTTCCTTGTGTATGTATGGGCCAAAGGACAATTTCTTTCCCTTTTTTGGTGTCTTTCCTCAGGTATCATTCAGCGTTTCAAAAAGGCAGGATTTCCTGCTGGCCAAGAACTCACCAAGTAGGCTAGACTTGCTGGCCTATAACTCCCAGGAAACCTCCTCTCTCCACCTCCCCAACTCTGGGATTATAAGCACTGATCACCTCACTGGCTTTTTAATGTGGTTTCCAGGGACTGAACTCAGGTTCTTGTGCTTGCAATTCAAGCACTTTACCCACTGAACAATAGCCCCAGCCCTCCTTTAGGTTTCTTTTTTTCTTTTTCTTTTTTTCTTTGAATTAGA
Source organism: Cricetulus griseus (assembly GCF_003668045.3). Classification (NCBI taxonomy): domain Eukaryota; kingdom Metazoa; phylum Chordata; class Mammalia; order Rodentia; family Cricetidae; genus Cricetulus; species Cricetulus griseus. Next base: position 61,642,541 of record NC_048598.1, read on the forward strand.
AACAAGATGGTTTTACATGACAATCCCAGTTCCCTTCTCCCTCCCGTCCTCTCCTAACACCCCCCAAATATAACCCTACCTATCACATATCCTTTCTGCTTCCCCTGGATGGTGAGGCCTTTCATAGGGTGTCATCAGAGTCAATTGTATTAGAAGGGGATTTCTTGAGCTCACTTCATGGCTGCTTTCCTTCTACCTTCTTCACAATGGTACAACAAACAAAATTTGGAAGGACAGAACACATTAAAGGCTCTGCACACACCTGAGGAGTATCTCATGATCACAGGTGGCTTAGGTAAGTGAGAGAAGCCCGGGGAACACCGGGGACAATATTCTTTTTTTTTTTTTTTTTTGAGACATGTTAACTAGTTTATTATATGCCCGGCAGAGTAAGGAGACTAAGAGAGAAGAGGAACAGGGGTAATGGCTGACCGCCATGGTCGCCATAAAGAGGCAGAGAGAGCACGTGGGTGAAAGAGAGTGAGGAGAGAGAGAAGAGTGTGAGCAGCAGGGAAGTTGGGACTTTTAAAGGGAAGACTGTGCATGCACACTGAGATTCCACGCATGCCCAGAGTCCTCACACAGGCCTAATGTGTGGCAGGTGACGTGTTGATGACATAGCACATTTTCCTGTTCATGCCCTGACTATTGTCAGGGGGTAGGGTCTGTCTCTTAAAGAGATATTGCCGATCAGTATTAAAGCCTGAACCTTTCATTCCCACCTCTACTTATTATTAAAAAAGGAGGGGTGTTAGATATGGCAGGCTAAGGGATAAGGGCGTCGAATTCTCAAGACTGCTTCCTGCTGACGTGGGGGGTGTTGACCATCTTTGGGGGACCTGAGAAGGTTGGAGTGCTGCCATGTCCTGGGGTAGATGGTTGTTTCATTGCAGTCCAGGCTGTGCAGAACTCCCTGGCGCCTCTTAGACCTGCTTGTTTGGATCCAATTCAGCTCCCTGGAACTTACAAGAATCCTTAGAGTTTGTGGAAACACAAGTATTAGACATATTAGCAGCATATCCATGTTAGAAGCAACTTGGCTGAAAGCATTAACATTTTAAAATTGACAGATATTTTTTAGGACAATGAAAAGCATCTTAATCCTGACCTAGTAGTTATGATCGTACAGTGGTATTGGAGAACTGACTATGAACAGTAGCATGAGAAATAGAGAAATCAGGAACATATTTCATTCTTTTTAATGTCTCAACTCACTTTATCATCACTTAAGCCTTTTTATCCTCAGACCCTCATAACTTTAATTCATACACCTTACATTACCATCTTAGACCTTCCATTTTCAGACCTTTATACCTTCCATTCTCAGACCTTCATAACTTGCACTTATCTACCATGTTAGACCTTTCCATAACTTACATTTTTAGACCTTCATAACTTGCATTTATCCACTGTACTAACCTTTCCATCCTCAGACCTTCGTAACTACATTCCCAGACCTTCATATATCTTACAGTTTCCTATCTTCACATAGATAAATCCCAAAATACCTGTTCCTGAAATCTGTTTTGCTTTAAGCTGGCAAGACTACCAGTCATCAAAAGCATCAGAGTTCTTGAGAAGGATAAGACTTTACCTGAATTAATGATTAAAGAATAACAGAGACTTGCCAGCAGGCTACATGGACAGCCATCCCCAAGGTCCTCCATTCATAGTAGCGGGCTGCAGGACACCTGCCTTCTTGCTGATAGCATGTGACCTGTGGATTACAGACTATAGGAAGACTCGCCTACCATTGGCCCAAGCAATGCAAGGAAAGTCAATTCCATTGTCCTCTTGTCCACGGTCTGGAGTACTTTGTAGCAGTTGAGGTGAAGGGCAGGGTTGCTCAGTGACCATCGTTGTCACTGACTTGAGATGAAGTTTCTTCAGTGCCCATCAGTCTTCTTGGTAGAAATGGGGTGGAGCCAGCAGCTGGCCTATCTCTCTGTTATAAAAAGCTTTTTAACAAAACGTTTTAAATGCCATATTCTCTAGATCTCTGAGCTTTTGAGGACTGTCTGCCTGTTTAGTATCTCAGCAGTCAAAAATTTGCCTTTGGTTAGAGAAAAATCCCCTTTTGTAATAAAAGTTGTACCTTTGTAAACAGCTTACAGGATGGACTGAGTGGTATAAATATTTTGTTAATTTGAAATAGACCTTTGTGATTTTAAACTTTCATCATCATTTAAAGATACATGAGTTAAATTTAACTTGTATAGACTTAGCTTATATTTTAAGTAGTTAAATTAGACCTTTATGACTTTAAATGTTTACCATCATTTCAAGATACATAGCAATTTAGAAATATGAGACTTAGAACGGTTTAAGTTGTATATAGAGTTAGATAAGTATGAAGTTAAATTACAGGTACAGAGACAAGCAGGACTGGATAACAGTAAAAGGGGGAATCAGAATGCAATCTCTGATCTGTACATTGTAGCAAACAGACAGGAGATTTAAAGGGACAGAGTAGACTTAAACAGAGGGCCCTGGAAAGACACAGTATTCTGTAAGGAAGCCATGAGCAACAGAGCCAATGAAAGAAGAAATCACAGACAAAAATAAAATAAAAAGCAAAAAGAATCTGACAGAAATCAAAAATCTGGCAGTGGGCGTGCCTACAGGTAGGTCACATGACCAAGATGGTAGCTACCATAAGCCGCTTTTTTGTCTGTTTACCCGCTTGTTGGCTGCAACCAGAAAGGTTCCTTATGCATTTTCCATGGGTGAGGCAAACAAAAATGGCAAAAATCCACTCTCCGGAAGCTCGTCAGCCTGGAAGTGGTGCCAGGGGCCATGCCGGGTAGACACAGGAGTCTGATAAGGAGCCAGCAGCCCTGATACCAAGGACCCAGAAGTCCGAAACAAAACACACCGCTCCCGGAGCAGGGTGCTAGACTTGACCTATGGGAGATGCACCCAACAAGTGAAAGAAGAAAAAAGCAAGATGTTTGGCAGCAGTGCTTGCCTGTGCAAGTCACTGAACTGAGTGGGCAGGCCTAAGCTAGGTCACGTGGTCAGGATGGCAGCCCCCAGGTCAGACCACACGACCAAGAAGGCGGCCCCCCCGTAAGCACATTCTCAACTGCCAGAAGAAGTTTTTCTCCATGAGTCAAACCTCATTTGTGTGGAAAAATGAAAACCAACCAACCAACCAACAAACAAAAAACCTCTCAGAGGGTCTCAAGCAGACACTGCCAACCAAGAAGAAATACAGTTAGAGATAGAACAGAAGATGAGGGACATTCCCAGGTGAAAGAAAGTTCCCACAGGGAGGCAGAAGAACTCCGCTCATTTACCTACTTGCTGGCAGTAACCGAAACGTCCGTTAAATGTATTTCCCGTGGGCAAGGCCAAAAATGGCACAGATTGCTCTGTCTGAGAGCACCCAGCAGAAAGCCCAAAAGAGGCTCAGCAGTCCGAAACCAAAAAATGGACCCAGTAGACCAAAAGGCAGTGAACTCCAAAATGGAGTGCTGGGGGGTATCTTACTGGATAGCAGTGAACAGGCAGATGAGTGAGTTCCAGAGATCCTTAGTTTGAAAAGTGGCGAGTTAAAGTGTACAGAGTCCCAGCATCTCAGGCCACTGCAGGTAGGAGGAAGTGTCAGGAAAATCCAGGATGGAAGTGTGTTATGAGTTCAGATTTTAGGATCCTGGAAATTTCCCATGCCCCTGGCAGAAGTTACAGAGAAAGCCTATCTTGCCAGCAAGCTTCGTGAGAGCTTACAGAGAGAGCCTAAACCTAGTCGGGCGCCAAATGTTATGTTTTTGAAGAAAAAGAGGAGAAGAGGTAGATGAGACATGTTAACCAGTTTATTATATGTCTGGCAGAGTAGAGGGAGTCTGAGAGAGAATAGGAACAGGGGTAATTGCTGACCGCCATGGCCGGTCACCATAGAGAAGCAGAGAGAGCCTGTAGGTGGGAGAAGAGAGAGCAAAGCAGAAGCAGAGAGAGAGAGAGTAGAGTAAAGAGTAAAGCAGAAGCAGAGAGAGCGGGGACAATATTCTTGACCATGAAAATTCATGGTCCTGATACTATGGCCTTGAAGATATGCTAAGTGTCTATAAACCTGTGTTAGGTTACATATACTATAAACTATTGTATTAGAGAATATGCTAGATATTAAAGTATTAATTGAGTTCCATGATGGATGGAGGAGGGGCTTCTGAGGCCCTATCCCTCCCTGAGGGGCTATAGGTAGTTAATGGTGGCTGGGGAAGGAAGAGTTATGTTCTTCAGCAAGTGTAGACACTGGTAAGTTGCTCTTGCTTAAGTAAAAACCCTCCCACTCATGTTCATACAAGCAACATCAGTTAAATATAGTGGGACACACACATATCAAGGTAGTAAAGAAGGGGGGATTGTAGGGAAGAAAAGGGGTTCAGTGGGGGAGGGAGGGGCATAAGAGAGAGTAAAGAGAAATCCAACCAAAGTGCATTAGTGTTATGATAAATCTTTCTGCCATAAGCCGCCGAGCCCAACCGCCACATGTGTGCTCTACGAAAGCTGCCTGCCTGAGTTAGGGCCCCAATTAATGCACAGATAGACTTGTATTAGGTACAATGCTGCTTGGCCAATGACTAGGATTCTCATCTGCTAGCTCAGTCTCAATTATTTTAAATCTATATATTTTATAAGACTTATCTTATCAGACGCCTTATTGGCGTCCCTCCTTGCCAGTGGATCACATTGCGCCGCTGGAGGAAGAGCGGAGGGGAAAAAAGGACACTTCCTGTTTCTCCTTGCTTAAATATGAGTCTTCTTTCTATGTCACTTCCTGCCTGGATCACCACTTCTTTACTACATTTCCCAGAATCCCCTTTGACTCCTAGTCCCGTCGAACTTGCTGTCTCATTGGCCAAACAGAACTTTTTCAACAATCAATAAGATAAACATACACAGAAGTACTTTCCCCATCACATTAGTATATATATGAAATTGTGGAAGAATAAATACAATTTAAAAATAGATCCAAACAACAATATGGGAAAAAGTACATATATGCTGAATTTAAGGCTGAGGAGATTGTTCAGTAGGTAAAACATGTGTCTTTTAAGCATGAGGACCTGAATTTGATTTCTAGAACCCATTCAATAAAAGGGCATAGTGGAACATGTTTATAATGTCAGAGCTGGGAAAACAGACAGGCAGCCACAATAGCCTACTAGGTGAGTTCCCAGACACCAAGAAACTCTGCCTCAAAAAACCAAGATGGACAGTGCCTGAGGAATGACAGACAAGGTGTCCTTTGGTCTCCATGTGCTTACTTATGTACACACACACACACACACACACACACACACACACACACACACTGACTTGAGACATTATGGATGAAGGGCTGGTGAGAAGGCTCACTAGGTAAAGGTTCTGTCTTTGGGATTGGCATGGTGGAAGGAAAGAATAAATTTCTACAGTTGTCCTCTAGCTTCACGGTATGAATCACCCTACCACATAGTGGATAAATTTAAATGTAATAAGAACTTTTAAATGGAAAAAAGTTGTAGAAATGGTCCCCTAAATGAAAAATACAAAAAATCTTAAACATGAAAAACTCCATTAGATAGTCCATATTATTTACATTTGTAGTAATATCATGAAACTCTTGGTAGTCTGAAAAACAACCAATTCAGGATGTTTACCACCACTTGGTAATGAGGCTGGGATATAAAAAAGAAACTGAGGGGACTTTATACTTTTGTTTCTGGAATATACATACATACATACATACATACATACATACATACATACACACATACACACATACACGCATACATGTTAAAAGGAGCTAACTCTAGGGTCTAGGCCTGAGCCTCCCTCCTACCACATCTCTGCTACCTCACAAACTGTCTCCTGGGCCCCCCCAGGACTTAGTTCCACCTCTTGGTAGATAAAAGAAAATAGCCTCACACTAGGATCTCAGTACCTTGGTTGTTGGCATCCTTCTAAGGCTGGGGTTGGAGATCAAGAAGCCAAAGACTCTAGGGGTTTTGTTGTTATTTTAAATATTTATTAGTGATTGGAGACCAGGTCAGTGGTTAAGAGCACTTGTAGCTCTTGCAAAGAGGACTGGGGTTTGGTTCTTAGCATCCATGCCAGGTGGCTCACAACTGCCTGCTACTCTAGCCCCACTCCTTCCCCACTGTCTTTTTAAAAACATTTTTATTTATCTTGTGTTTAAAACAACAACAACAAAAAACCCCTTGAACTTGTCCTCCTATTACACCTTTCCAATGTTGAAATTACAGGTGTGACCACCACACTGGGTTTGTGTGACACTGAGGCTCAAACCCAGAGTTGGTGCCTATCAGACAAGCTGGCTACCAATTGAATTAAGCGCTACACGCATTACTTTTTTATGGAAAAGAAATGAAAGTTATTGAATCCCCAGTGGGTGCATTGAAATCTCTGCAGGAAATACTTAACAGTAAGAGAGATTTCTTCTTTGTAGGCCAGGCGTCTTTCAAAGATACACAAACATATTCACCATTTCTCATTTAGCAAATGCAAGTAAATTGGATTACATTTGTCTGGCCTCCCAAACCTGGTTCACTCCACAGTGTGAGCTCAATGCATGCAGAGTGACATGATGGTCTAGCAGGAGGCTGTGGTGGGTGTGTGCATGCTTGGAGGTGTGTAGTGGAAGAGGTGAGGGGGACAGCTAGTGAAAGATGAGTGTAGAGAGAGAAGTAGGGCACGGATTCTCAGTGGCAAGCACTCTTCAGCTGTTTTGCACTACACAGATGCCTCTAAAGAGCCTTCTGAGAGTAAGCAAAATTTATCTTTGTGTTTTAGAAGTATTCCTTTGCATAATAAAGACCATACACAAAAATATGAGACCAGGTCATTGAGTTAGGAAGCTGTTACAGTTTTCCATGTGACACATATTGGTGGCCTGACCAAGCCATGTCAGAATCCCTTAAGCAGTATTTATAGGCAATCCATATCCTTTGAACAGTATGTATTCTAAAGATAAAAAATAATTGCCATTGCCCCCATGACTCTCCACCCCCAGGAAATGCTCTTGTGTTGATTAGATAATTGGATGTGGTAGTGGTAGAAGGCTTGTTGGTTTTATGTGGGTGCCTGATTAGAGATTTCTTTTTAAAAAGATTTTATTTTGTTTTGCGTGTACTTGTATGTGTCAGTTTGTGCACATGCGTGCAAGTGCCTGCAGAGGCCAGACAGGTGTTGGAGGCCCCTGGAGCTAGAGTTACAGCTGGCTGGGAGTTGCTTGATGGAAGCATTGGGAGCCGAACTCCAGTCATCTTCAAGAGCATCAAGCACTCTGATCATTGAGCCGTCTCTCCAACTCCAGGAATGGGAGTCTTGAGTAGGTGGGGCAATGAGTATGAAATCTGGGGAATGTTTATAGTGAGAAACAGAGATGGGGGATCATGAGACTAAATGGTGGTGCAGGGGGAGGTAAGGGAATTAATTGGAAGGGTATGTGCGGTGGGAGAGTTGGGTTGAAATTTTGAGGAAGGTAATTCTGAATTTATCCGTAAGCATCAGTGAGCTTTGAGGCCCGTGAAACAAGCTTCACATTGCAAAGAGAAGACTGTCAAGACTCCTGTCAAGACTGTCAAGACAGACTGTCAAGACCAGATGGTGGGGCAGGAAAATCTGTGGCCACTTCAGAAATTAATACTGATTTCTCTCATTCTGCCCTGTCTTTTTCCCCAAACTCTGAGTTTTAAAGATATCTAAAATGTTGTAATTATGTCTTGAATGCATAAGAAGAACCAAATCAGGTGGAAACAGAATACAGAGCTATGGAAATTAGTATGTAAATGACTTGGCAGGACCACAGATCCAGTTCCCAGAGTGGCCACTTAACCATTCCTCTGCTGGCTTCTCAGCCTGCTGTGAACTTAAGAGTCAGTCCAGACAATTGGTGTACTCAAGTGGAGTGGGTCTCCAGGAGGCTCTTCTGGACACGGCTCTTCTGAAAGAGTCCCTTATGGGGAATTTAATTGTTTTAAGATTGGTTTTCTTTGGAAGAGTTTGTTTGTACACATAAGTTCTGGTGCCAACAGAGACAGGAAGAGGGTGTCAGATGCCCCTAGAGCTGTAGTCACAGACAGTTGTGAGCTGCCTAATGTGAGTGCTGGGAACTGACCTAGGTTCTTCTGTTGGAAGGAACCCTCATCTCTCCAGCCCTGGGAAGTTAATTTTAACTGGATGATAATAAAGTGGAGAGTTAAGATTCAGTAAAAGGGAGTAAAACACCCCAGTCCTTTTTTCTCTTGCTAGGATTTTGGGCTCTTTATCACTCTGACACACTTGCCATTTATGTCCCCGGTGTTCTAGCCTGCCAGATTTATTTTATTGTTGAGGAGGCATAAAGCTGCTTATGTAATTCTCTAGGCTGCTCTGCTAAATGTAGAGCTCCTGTGATCATCTCAATGGTGTCAGATCCCTGAATTCCTCAGGCAAACATGCTCACCCTCATTTCATTGGGAAAAAAGGAGCTGACCACATTCAATCTGGGTGTCTCCGTCCTGCAAAAGCCCAGTTATACAAATTGTGGGGTGACTGGAAATGTCGTAGTGAGAGTGGGGAGAGCTATAACCCCCACCAGTGATTTCTGGGTCTCTCCAGGTTGCTTCACTACATCTGCTGTTGGTAACTCGAGAAATGTCTTCTGTTTGTGAAAAGTCTTGGATGCAGGTTCCAGGGGAACTCTCAGGTGGGTTGTTTGGGGTAAAGAGTTTATTAAAAGAGTTATTTATGCTATACAGACAGACAGACAGACAGCAGTGTGGTGGAGGCTCTGAGGAGAGTTTGAGCCTGAACACCAGCTGGACAGAAAGATGGGAGCTCTGGGGAGGAATCAGGACCCACAAAGCATTAGTGGGGGCTTTTTCTCAAAGCTCCCGAGGAAGGGGTGGTTTCACGGTAGGATCCTTCAGACAGATCCTAGACAGAGACATCAAAATAAATGGGGGGTAGGGTATGTGGCCACCCACCCTTTTGGTGTAAACTGACCCCGCCCCCAGGTGAGAAACCCTGATCCCTGGAAGTCTGCTAACTGGATAACTCACAGAAGCCACAGTAGGATGTTTCTTGGTTTCTGTGAGACCAGAAGGCCTGCAGAAGTTACTGTGACCTGAGCAGTATTTGGTGTAGATTGTAACATTACAATCTTACACTTGGAATAGCATTCCTCCACTCCTGGACCACCTCTGTCTTCAGAGAACAATGTGGCAGTGTGGTTTATGGTGAGCTTTTGCATCTTATCATCAAGACCCCAAGCATCACTGATCATATCTGGACTTACAAATTTCTTGTGCACACCTCCCCTAGAGTTCAGGACTCATTGCAGAAGAAGAAACAGAAAGATTGTGAGAGTCTGAGGGAGAGGACATTTGCAGCAAAAGAATATTAGACAGACATGATAAGGTCACTGTACACAGGAACTCACCACTGTGACAGAATGCACAGGACCTGCAACAAGATCAAGCCAGACAAAATTCCAGCATGGATGGAGAAGGGGCTTGTGAAGTCCCACCCCTATCTGAGAAGCTATTGGTGACTGATGGCTGCTAGAGGAGGGAGAGTCGGTTTTCTTTAGTGATGCAGTCCCCAAGAGGCTAGCCATCTTCCAGCAGATGAGCCTACCCATGCACACACAGGAAGCACGAACTCCGTGGGTTTGCAAAAAGAACACATGAAATTGAGAGGAAAAAGAGTTGGGGACAGAGAAGGAATTGGAGGGGAATAAACGGAGGTGGACTTGATCAAAGCACATTATATGCATTATGAAATTTTCAAACAGTTAAAAAAAAGTCCTTGTGCTTTTCAGTCTTCTTTTTCCAAAGAGCTCAACACTAGCTGTTTAAGGGCTGGAAATAAATTGATTTCTTATCAAGGTCTAGACCTAGCTGAATAAATTGTGATACAGCTGTACTAGGAAATAACATGCAGACATTAGGAACAGTGAATTAGAATTATTGTGGATATCTTGAAGAGATTTGTATCACAAAGAAAAGGCACAAATATAGGTATATAATTTGGCTCCATTTTGTACAACAATGAAATATCCTAAATAATGTAGTAGACACGTGTATGCAAGGACACATTTAAAATAGTTTATGTGAGATTTTATAAATTAAAGAAGAAATGGAAAGATTCAGATTGTTAAAAAGTCATTAGACTCCTTTGTCCCTTCCTCATATCTGTTTAGCCCATCTTAATTAAAAAATTAATTAAAATCATTGTGTGAGTGTGTAAGAGAGTGTGGGGGATCGTGTGTGTGAAGGTCAGAGGACAACTCTGTGGAGTCAGATCTTTCTACCTGTACATGGTTCCAAGGATTGAACTCAGGTCTCCAGGGTCATGCAGCAAGCACCCTAATTCAGTGAGCCATCTGGACAGACCCTTAATTTTTGTAATCTAAAACAAGTTTTATCATTGTTTTATTTAATCCTGGCATGATTTTATACTTCTGCTTTTAGGGCACATGGCTCTTAATTTCTCTGCATCTGGCCAGTGCTTGTTATTTTCTACCTTCTGAATGGAAGATGTCATAATGCAGTTGGGGTGCTGTCTCATTACGGTTCTGTTTTATTTCCCTAAGGACTAGTAATGTTAGGGACCGTGTGTGTGTGTGTGTGTGTGTGTGTGTGTGTGTGTGTGTGTGTGTGTGTGTGTAAACATGTGTGGAGGTGAGGCTGCATGTCAGAGCCTGAAGGCAACTCAGATGTCTCAGGAGCTGTTCACCATGACTCTTCTGACACAGTCTGTCACTGGAGCTGGAGCTCATCAAGTAGGACAGACTGGGAGGCCACAAAACCACCATGAATATAGGAAAAAGGATCTGACTGCTTCAGTCTCCATTTCTCCAGTGATAGATTTTAAGCGTGTGTTTCCATGCTGTTTTTTTTTTTTTAATTTGGGCTTTAGGGGTCCTACTCAGGTCCTCACATTTTGCAAGGTAAGTACTTTACCTATAGAAACATCCCCTTAGCCCTTCTCTGATGCTGTTATGTGGGAGTGGGGGCTGCTTCCTACTGGCTTTCACTGTGACACCCATGTGGAACCAAAAATCTTGGGAACTGGTATATTAATGCTCTCTTTTCCCTGGTGAATAATGTTGACACTTATTCCACATGACTCTGTAGTAGTGCTGGTTTAAAAAAAGGGGGAGTCTCTGAAAGAAATGCACATCAAATCTCTAGAACATATGAATGTTATGTATTTGGAAGACAAAGGGCTTTGCAGACCAGCTTAAATTTAGGATTTTGAAATGAGGAGATTATCTTGGATTGTCTGGGTTCCTTTAAACCCAATGTCAAGTGACTTTTTAAAAAAGATTATCTATTTTAGGGCATAGTTAGAGTCACAGCAACACTGAGAGGAAGCTACCCTTGCATTCATTCCTGAACAGCCTCTCTCATGAATCAAACCCCAAGTGGTACTCTTGGGAGAATTGCCAACCTACATTCATACATCCTTGTAACCCAAAGTCCACAGCTTGCACTCACATGTAGTCTTGGTGTTGTGCTTTCCAAGGATACATAGAAGTTTATAATATGTATCTAGCTTTGCCTTGTACTATGGAAGATTTCACTAACCTAAAAAATCCCATGTACTCTGTTAGCCTGCCTAATCATCCTTTCTGATTCCAACCTTCTAGTAACCACTAGCCTGTTTTTGTTTAGTGTGTATGTATGTATGTGTGGCAGGATGTGGGAAGGTGGGTGCACACATATCCATGTACCTATGGGGGCCAGAAGTCAACATTGGGTATTATTCTCCAGTTATTTTTTCCAAAAGAGTCACCAGAATTCACTAACTGTGCTAGGCTGACCTTCCAGTGAGCCCCAGGAATCTTCCTGTCTCTGCCTTTCTGGTGCAGGGATTACCACCATGCCTGATTTATGTGGAATTGAAGATTAAACCCAACACTTTGCATGCCAGGCAAGTACCCTACCAACTGAGTCATTACTCCAGACTAACTTAATATTAAGGAAGTCCAACTTACCCATCCTTTCTTTCTTTCATGGATCATCCTTTGGTATATACAAATTATCATTACTGTGATAGTTTGAACTGTGAACTTGACACAATCTAGAATCATCTGAGAAGAGAGTCTCGATGAAGGAATGTCTACATTGTGTTAGCCTTTGGGTATATCTGTTCAGGATTGCTCATTGTGGGAGGCACCATTCCCTAGGTGTGAATGCAGGGTCCTGGACTATGAGTACCAAGTGTAAGCTGATCACCTTATTAGCATGTATGTATTTACTTTCTCTGTTCTGGACTGTGGGTGTGATGTCATTAGCTGTTTCAAGTTCCCACTGCCTTGACTTCCTTGCAATGATGGACGGTAACCTGGAATTGTGAACTTAAATTAACCCTTTCTTTCCTAAGTTGCTTTTTAAAAGTATATTTTATCATAGCAAGACCAATGAAACTAGGGTAATCACTTAACTCAACATCATCCAGAGTGTATTCTCTTTTACCTCTTGATAGTTCACTGTCCATGTTTAAATGTTAGGGCTGTGATTCGTACTGAGTTAAGAATGAGAAGTCGGTGTATCATTTTGTTGTACATGGGGATACCCAGTGGTTCAGTGGAGTTTGTTGAAAGATGGTCTTCTCCCCCATTGTATTGTTTTTGCTCTTTTGCTAAAGATCAGTTCACTATTTCTGGGGCTCTGTTTCTGGGCTCTCTTTTAAGCTCCATTGATCTGCTTGTCTGTTCTTTCTCAGTACTGTAATGTCTTGATTACTGTAGGGTTTTTGTAGCATGCCTTGAAGTTAAATAATGTCATAATTCCATCAACTTTGGTTTTTCATTTTTTAAAATCTTACTCAAAATCATTTTATTTAATGACAATAATAACTGATGAGAAGTTATCCTGAAAACTTCACAGTTGAAGCTACATAAGAAAACACTATATAGTTTCTTCTGATAAGCTGAGGGTATGTGCTGTCTCTTCAGGGCTCTTTTTGGTCTCATTGAGTATGCTGGCAAGAGAAGCATCTGTCTCAGTGGCCATGTCCTTCAACACATCTGGGACAGTCCCATCTTCTTTCACATCTTCAGGAACTTCTACTGCATATCCTTTGTGAACTAATTCCAGCCCAATATCAAGTTTCTTCCCATTACTGGTATCATATAAATGGATTTTTGGCCAACTTGAGTTTCCAGTCCGGTCACAGCTAGAGATCTTGGCCATCAATGGCTTCGAGTCAGCAAAATGAGTGAATCTCAAAATCTCATCTAGAGTTTCCTCTTCCCACTGTTCACCTGAGGGGGCGATTTGTGCCAGACTGCATTCTATTGCTTGAAAGGGAAGGCTCAGGAAGTCACTCCTGAGAGCCCTGAGTTCCTTCAGTGGGCGATCTCCATTATTTCCCCAGTCCACAAAATAGATGTCCCAGTTCCCATTTTCCAGGGTACCAAGAATCTGGGCTCGATACCAGGAACCATCTGCAGAATAACATGCTGCTACAATGTCTCCTACATGCACAGTCAAGTCTTCAGGCAGACTATTTTCATAGTGCTGGTTCATCTCAATGAGAAGTTGATCCAACTGGTGGCTGTGGGAGCCAATGATTTGGATCCAGAAGTGGGTAGGGTGTTCATAAGCAGAAATGTAGATGTCTAGACACTCATCCTTATGGAAACTGAAGTCAGGACTGGGAACTTTAATCATGGACATCTCTGGACTGTTCTGGGCACCAGAATTCTCAAGGCTGTCATTCCAAGGTTCCTCCAGAAACTTTCTTCTGGTCCTGCATCAACCATATCACCAGCACATATGCAGAGAAGAACCTCGATGGGTACAAGTGGCATCGAGGGATCATTCCATAAAGCTTCTTCACCAGCTCCATCTGGCTCCATTGCTGAGAGTTTCAGAACAGCCAGGCCTACACTGACAAACCCCTGGTGATCAGCAGGAACTCCTGTCTTTACCAGAGTGATGATGCTGTATATCGGTTTTTCAATTTTTTAAAAATTAAAATATGATTATATCATTTTCCTTTTCCTCTATCCAGCCACTCCCATGTTATCCCCACTTATGTGGCTCAAATTCATGGTCTCTTTTTCTTTAATCATTTTTACAGATGTACATATATATTCATAAATATATAAATAAAATCTGATCAGTCTGTGTAATCTCATTTGTATATATTTGATTTAAAAATGACCAGTTGGAACTTGATAACCAATTGGGCCTCTTCCCCAGGGAAGACTATTTTCTGCCACTTTCAACCTTGCTTAGATGCCTGTAGTTCTTACCTAGGGTTATGGTCTCTTGAGATGTCCCCCTTCTATGCTAGTATTTCTGTTGCTATAATCCTTGTTCAAGCAGCCATGTTTTTGATACTTCATAGGTACCCCTGACATTTCTGGGAAATATAATCTCACAGAAGATATCCTGTTCCCTTGTCTCTCACAACTTTCCTCCTCCTCTTTCTCAATGTTTCCCTAGCTTTAGATGAAGAAATTGCGTTGCAGATGGGTCAGTTGGGGCTGAGAAACACACTCATTCTCTGCATCTTGATCAATTGTAGTTTTCTGCAATGGTCTTATCTCTTGCAGAGAGATGTTTGGTTGAGGGATGATAGCTATACTTATCTGTGGTATAAGGATAAATATATAGAACAAAGTTAGGAAATATGCTTGTTTAGGAAAGTGGTAGTAGAAAACCTCTAGGATCCAGGACCTCAATAGGCCTGGGTAGTTGGCTAGGTTTTAGTAACAGACATGATTATCCTCTTGTTGAGTGGCTCTTCAGTCCAATTAGAGAGGCATTGGCTACTTCCAGGAGATGAGTGCCACTATTGTACCTTTAAGGATATGTATGTATGTATGTATGTATGTATGTATGTATGTATGTATGTATGTATGTAAGTATGTATGTATGTATGTGTATCATTGCTGGGTAGGACTATTGGTTGCTTCTACTACAATGGAAGTATGTAGTTCAGGCTAGATCTTTTTACTTCTACCTCCTTAGTGCTAGGATTACAGGTATGTGCCACCATGCCCAGTTTTCCCATTGATCAAGAGTCACTAGGCAGGGGTCCTAAGCCCATCTGATTCTTACATCCTCTACTAAGTCTGAGGCTTCAAGCACTCATTTACAAGTGTCTCCAGCAGAGCTTGGCTCAGTTTAACAGACAATCAGACTCCCCAGAGAAGGGCCCAGGGCTGTGCCCTCAGGAGATAGAGGAAGCTTCAGATTGTCTGGTTTTTGAAGTAGAATTTGAAGTTTGGAAGACAGAGATAAGTTTCTCATTTGGAGAGCAGGGAATCACTCCTTTCACAGTGGAAGTTTGTAGCAGATTGTAAACATGAAGGATTGGAAAATGTGTTTTAAAAGATTGGTGAAGCATGTCCAGACCCTGAGCTGACAGTGGCATCATGTGCTATTAAATTCTGACTTCAGAGTGGAAGGATATTTCCCACTGGAAAAAAGTGAATGAGAGTTGGTATTTGGCACTTGGCTAAACAAGCAAGGGGCATTAAGCATTCTTTGTCTTTCTGTCTTTCTGTCTGTCTGTCTGTCTGTCTGTCTGTCTGTCTGTCTGTCTATCCATCCATCCATCTATCTATCTATCTATCTATCTATCTATCTATCTATCTATCTATCGCCATCATCTTTTATCATCTAGCTATCCATCTATTTTCTTTCTTTTATCATCAATCTTTTTATCATCTATCCATCCACAATCTATCCTATCTATCTATCTATCTATCTATCTATCTATCTATCTATCTATCTATCCATCTATATCTATCTATCTATCTGTCTATCTGTCTATCTGTCGATCTGTCACCTGTCTATCTAGCAGAAAGAGCTCATGTAGCCCAGCCTGGGTTTGAACTTACTTTGTAGCTGAGGTTGACCTTGAACTTCTGATCCTCCTGCCTTAACTAACTACCACGCCTTGTTTATGTAGGACTGGGATATCCAAATCAGGCCATCCTGCATGCTATGGAAGCAGTTTATTAACTGAGGTATAGCCTAGTCCTAATGCTTTTAAACATTTTCATTCTCACCTAATATCATGATTTCCAAGTTGAACCTTTGCTGCTTCTCCTTGTCCACAGACTCCGGGGTCTCCTTAGCATGGCCTTCCTTCCTATCTTCATCCATTCTTTCTCTATGCTGTGAGTCTCTTCTTCTCCCATAAAGAACAGCTTTTCAAGAGCATGAGAATGCTGTGAGAGGCAGAGTCAGTGGTAGAAGGCTGTGGAAAAGAGTCATTGAGGCTCACAACACTTAGGGCTGGAGAGTAGGCTCATCCATTAAGAGCACTTGCTGCTCTTGCAGAGGACCCTGGTTGAATCTCAGCATCTACATGGTGGCTCATAATCATCTGTAACTCCAGTCCCTGGGGATCTGATGCCTTCTTTTGACCTCCAAAAAGCATCAGACATGCACATTGTGCACAGGTATATATACAGGCAAAACCCACATGCAGGTACTTTTTTTTTTTTTTTAAAGAGCACTCGATGCTCTTTCAAAGGACCCAAGTTTGATGGCCTGCACCCACATTGATTGTCTCACAGCTGCCTGTAACTCCAGCTCCAGGGTACCTGATACCTACCATCTTTTGGCCTCTTCAGACACTTGATTACATATTCAAGCACCCACACTCCCCCTCCCAACTCAGGTGGTTACAATGAGAGTTGTGGGACTGTCCCAGGCTGGAATAAACTGGCAACGAAGGTGGAGAAGGCTGGATGCTTCAAGTTGTCTAAGATTGAGAGTTTACTTAGATATCTATGTATTTAGGGAACTTTGGGGTGCTGTCAGTATTGGTTACTAGATACACAATATCCTCAGATCCCCCAGTTTCTCAGAGCTGATTACATGAAAGGAATTCTTCAATGAAAAGGCATTTGAAAATGTACATGGAGTCAGCATACCCAGCCAGGGCTGTGCATAGCATTTCTAACCACTCTTCAAGTGACCTTGGACTTGGAAACATGAGCTAGAGTTTTCTGTTTCTTTATTGGACACAAAACACCACTAAGATAACATATATTTTGAACCAACAGCAATTTTGGTTCCTGTAAACTTCAAGAACACAAGCTTTTCCTAGGAGAAAGGAGCGTTGAGAAGAAATGGACTTTTTATTGCCAGTGTTACAGTGACTTTTCCTTTCCTCTCCTTTTTTATTTTTAAGAGTGACATGTGATTTACTAGATGGCTGTATCCTAGAGTGTGTATTTCAAAACTGAACATGTTTGGTTGTTGAGTGGCCAGTTACTGCCTTAATGATGCCTTCT
The DNA here is from genome assembly GCF_003668045.3 of Cricetulus griseus. Taxonomy (NCBI): domain Eukaryota; kingdom Metazoa; phylum Chordata; class Mammalia; order Rodentia; family Cricetidae; genus Cricetulus; species Cricetulus griseus. Next base: position 61,659,804 of record NC_048598.1, read on the forward strand.
CACAATGTGGGTTCCCTGGAGGTGGTCATGGACAGCCAGGCTGACCATGCTGTCTTCGAGGTTCAGGCTGGAGCCCAGTGCCTAAGAGATGTGTCCGCAAGCCTGTTCCACCAAACAGGACAGTGGTTCCTGGCAGGTGCCACCTCTTGGGCTCCTGAGCCAGGCCAGATGCTCTCTACTGCTAGGTGCCTGTAACCTGAAATTGTCTATTTTTATCACTTCAGCCACTCTGTGGCAACTGGAACAAACCACTCACCTCTGGAGGTTTTGGGGGATTTTGCCATTAAAATGGGGGACTGGGAAGGTAGTTACCAAGATTACAAGGGGAGGTTCAATCCAAACACATTTTCCAAGGCTTTGGCTTCAGCTAAGCTGTGTAGCTGTTCCTTCCCTATTCTCCAGTTCCCCAAATGAGGCAGACTATGCCTGCCTTGCATGTAGGTTATCTGAACATGTCCTGTAACATGTCTATTGCCTCCCATCACTGCGGCCCAAGACATTATACTAATTTCTTGTTAGAATACATGAGATGATTAATGACTGTCAATGGTTTTAAACTTTTTCTTTTGGAAATATTTTAAAACAACATAGCTGTAGAATAGAGAGCTCCTGAATCTTTTTAAAGAGGTGTGCATGAAGGTATAGGTGCACACATGTGTGCATGGATATATATCTAGGCCAGAGGCCAGTCTCCACTGTTGCTCCCCGGGCATTGGCCTGGAATTCACCAATCCAGCTAGGCTGGGTCCTCCTGTCTCCACCTCCCCAGGACTAGGATTTAAGTGCCACCCCCCCCCACACACACTTCATTTTTTTCACATGGTTTCTGGGAATCAAATCTAGATTCTCATGCTTGCAAAACAAGCACTTTACCAGCTGAACCATATCACTAGCCCTGTTCCTGTGAGCTTTTTGTGCAACTTCCATAGCAATAACCTATAGACCCATCATCATTGCTCATTATTTCACAACACATGTAACCCCATTCCCTCACCACCAAAGGCCCCCCAAAACATACTCTGAATCTGAAAACACCTGATGGCAAAGAACAGCATCTTTGCAATCTAAGAGTGAGGAGCTGGGATGAATGCTCAAGTTTCCTAGTTCCTAAGCCAGACATGGAGTCTTTACATGATACAGACAGGCATTAAAATATAGTCCCCTTCTCTGCTGGTGATGTGGCTCGTTGGGTACCTGTTGCCAAGCTTCTTCCATCTCTTGAATCCACATGGTGGAAGAATAAAACCGTCTTCTGGCTTCTACACACACACACACACACACACACACACACACACACACACACACACATGAACACATGAATAAACAAACGAATAATTCTAATAAAAAATCTAGTAAAACAGGATGTTTATCTATTGCGGGGCAACGAATAGCTCAGGAATGCTTATATTCAGGCATTATTCCTCTGTGCCATAGAGATGGCTGAATGAGTTGATTTATTTCTCTGCTTGCATGCCTGTCTCTGCCACACAAGGAAACCATGACAAGTCAGGGCACCAATGAGGAGCGAGAGAGACATGGTGAGGATATGTTGAAGACTTCACCTTCACTCTGCAGACAGCCTTTAGGATTGCGAACTTGGCGTGTCATTCTCAGAGGCCGGGTTTCCTTATTTGTAAAATGAAGGTGGGTGACAATGGGGGACTGGTGGTATAGGGGTGCAGAACGGTCTGACTCTATGGCAGGGAGTGCAGTCATTTGGCCTCCCCGGGAAGCTGGCTCCCAGAAAAGGTAAATCTGCAGGTTGCTTGGGAAGGAGATGGCTTGGAAGCAACAGGAGTTGGGGGAGTTGTAGAAGCAGGACTGGGCTGAGGGAGTAGTTGAGGTCCAGGCACAGTTTGAGCCAGCCTCATGGAGAATACTGGAATGAGTGTGACCAAAATGCCAGAGTTGGTGCAGCTTGTCTCATATAGAAGCCAAGCCAAGGAGCAGAGTTAGGAATCTTTAAGATGCATGTGGCTCTATTTGGAGAGCCACAATCTTAGCTGATGACAGATTAACGTCCTAGAGCTGTGTTTTATATCTCAGCTCACCTGGCATGAGAGAGAGAGAGAGAGAGAGAGAGAGAGAGAGAGAGAGAGAGAGAGAGTGCTGGGCAGGATGGAGACAGTCAATCACAGTCATTCTGTCAAGTCTGGGTTTTAGTCTCACTCCATGGTCAGGTAGGCAACATGGTCCTGAGCCTTGTGATGTCTCTCTGTGCCTCTTGAGTTGTCCCCACAAGCTCATCTCTTATTCTTTGAATTTAGTTATTGTGTTCTGATGCCATCTGTATTCCTTCATGGGCATCTGGACTGGGAGGGGTTAACTCAGAACAAGCAAACCACTAACATTGAGTGTGTGCTGGGCTAGTAATATGCAGGAGCTGATTCCTTTCTCACTATGGAGTGTATGCACCTATTTGGAAGACATAATATGAAGGTAACCGAGCTATCCTTCCTCTCCACTTCAGCTTACCCTTTGGTGTAGTATCAAGGAAGGGAAGAACATCCAAGGTCCACATCCAACAGAGTGGTTACCCTAGGGTGGCTGGGCATCCGTGCTGGCAGCTCTTTGTAGCTGGGGCCATTTTCTCAGTGAGATTCTGTTGCTGACCAATAATGCTTTCACTTAAGCATCACCTGGAAAACCAGTTACCATGTCCCCCACTCTACAAAAGCAGGAGGTAGCTACTAACAAACAGAAAACTAGAAACAGCTGGATGTTGCATTCACAGGGGTAGTGGAAGGTGGTGGTACTCAAACACCATTACTCAGAGGGAGAAAAAGAAGGAGTCTGGACTCAGCCAAGGTAAAAAAAAAAAATAAGGTCATGCCCTAGCAAGTTCTTGGCCTTGTCTCCACTCTCCCTAGGATGGGACCATTCACCAGCTGCATACCAGAGTGGTTACAAGTTATCTTGAGGATGCCACATGCTAGCCTCAGCCTCTGTGACAGGGACCTGGAGCCCAGGAATTTTTTTGTTTGGTTGCTTGTTTTAAGCACACAAATGATATTTTATTTTATTGTGGCACATATGTGTGTGTGTGTGTGTGTGTGTGTGTGTGTGTGTGTGTGTGTGTGTGTATTTCTATTCTGTGTATGCATGTGTATGCACATGTATATGGAAGCCAGAGATCAACCTTGGGTGTCTGTCCATAGGCTTTGTCCACCTTGTTTTATGAGACAGGGCTTCTCACTGGGACCTGGGGCTTTGCCACTGAGCCTCAGGGACCCACCTATCCCTGATTCACCAGCTCTGGAGTAAGAGACAAATGTCAACTCTCCTGGCTTTTTTCCTTTTTTCTTTTTTTTATTGAGATCAAACAGATCCTCATGCAAGGTTCTGACAGCTTTACTCCCCAGAGTCTTCAGCCTTTCAAAGTGGCACTCATCTTCCCTGCTGCCTATAGACTGTCTAGGGAACTTGCTTCAAGAAAAAAAAATATTTTTGGTGTCTGGCTCAAAGGAGGAAATGGTAACTATAAGGATTAGACCGGGTCATGTCTGGAACTCAATGCCCTTGGCCACATGGGAAATCCATCATTCACCAACCATAAGCTGATTGACAGCATGGAACAAAGCCAGAGAGGATGGAGAAGTGCCATCCCTCCGGAAACCATACAAGTTATCTGCAGACGCCACTGGGGTCCACCCTGGAGAGCCACAGACACAACTGGCTAGTGAACTTCCTCTCTGTCCTGTTGAGAGGTGACCTTAGTGCTTGGCAGCAATAGAGGGGAACATTGTGAAGAATAGCAGAGAAAAATTCCAGAAACATCTCATCTTGGGTCAGCAGCAAGATGATGGCTAAGCACATTAAAGGTGCTTGACACCGAGCCTGGCAACCCCAGTTTTATCTCTAGGTACCATATGGTGCAAGAAGACCACCAACTCCCCAAGTTGTCTTCTGACCTCTACATGGCATGCCCCCTCCCCCAATAAATGTAAAAAAAATTAAATGAACAAGAAATCTGAAAAAAAAAACAGAAGAAGGAGAAAGACATAATAAAGAAAGCACGTGTCTTATCTTGTTTGTTCACAGAGGACAGGAACAGGTTAGTACTGGAGCTGAATGCCTGTCTCTGATAGTCCATCTCTGTTCAGTTGCCTCCTCACAGTCTCCTCGAATCAGGCTCATGGTTCAGACTAATGCTCACCGTGCTCCTTGAGAATTTAATGAGAGCTTCAAATCTTCTGTCATTTGTATTTCTAGGTCTTATCTCTATACAGTGTGTTAATATGGAAACTAATTTTGTGCTCATCAGATAGGGAAATGAATTGTCAAGGCACAGGTCTTTTAGCATTATTGGACGTTTTCCCCACCTCGTCTCTGGCAGTTGAGTACTTAATAATGTCCAAACAGAGGACAATTATTTTGCTGCAGGTCCTAGGAATGGTCCAGAAGTAGGAGAAGAGATTTCTGAGCTTTTTGAGCCTGGGTGAGATCCAGCCCTACCTTCCCTGTCTCCTTTCCTGGCTTTCTGCCTGTGAACCACCAGCACAGCTAATCTAACTGGCTTCTGGAAGTTTCCTCAATGCCTCTTACTTTCTCAAGCTGGGCAGACTCCTTTGTCTCAGCTACGTAACATTTTTATTTTTTTGAGACAGGATCTCATGTAGTCAAGTGTGGTGGTTTGGATGAAAATGGCCTCCATAGGTGTAGGGAGACACAGAAACCATGCCTCCTAAGGGCTGGCTATAGGTGTGCCTGACCACGCTTATCAAGGCGTGGGTCAAGGTGAGGTCAGAATGACTCGGCTTGGGCTCTTAATCGACCACCAGCACATGGAACACTCTCCTCCCCTTCGGCTGCCCCTTTTCTCTGGCCTCCCTGCCTTGCTGCTCCTGGGCACGCTCTGGCTTGCGTTTGGCTGGTATTTATCTGAATAAAGGTATCTTGAATCAACAAGCTTTTTCCTTCACATAGGCTCAGATGTTGCTGGAACTGTTTGGGAAGGATTAAGAGGTGTGGCCATGTAGGAAAATGTGTGTCATTGGGTGTGAGCTTTGAGGTTTTAAAAGCTCTCTCTTTGCCTCCTACTCGTGGATTGGGATGTGAGCTCTCAGCTACCATACCTGATTTTCTGATGCCATGCTCTCCTCATGATGGTCATAGACTCACCCTCTGAAACTGTAAGCCCTCAAAAAATCTTTTCCCTATAAGTTGCCTTGGTCATGGGGTCTTTCCACAGCAACAGAGAAGTAACAAAGACACCTGTGCTGGTCTTAAAAATCCAATATGTAAAGATGAGTACCTGCTCCTTTTCTTTCTGCCTCCCAAGTGCTAGGATTACAGGTGGTTTATGTGGAGCTGGGGATAGAACTCAGGTCTTTGTTTATGCTAGGCAAGCATTCTAGAAATTGAGCTACCTGTACATTCTTATTTAATCTTTGAAGGTTGCCATAATGTCACTTTCTCTGGAGACTGGGACTCTTTTAGCTTGCTTTTGGTTACTATAATGTGTAGTGGCTATTACAGCTATGTAGAGACTGAGTCAGGCAAACTCTAGGGAGGCTAGGCAGGGTGGCAGCAGAAGGATAGAGGGAAAGAGAGAGGGAGAAGGAAGAGAGAGGGGGGGAAGGAAAAGAGAAGGGAGAGGGAAAAGGAAAGAGAGGGAGAGGGAGAAGGAGAAGGTCCCTTGTGAACTACCAGGCACAGTTTAATTACTTTAAAGGGCAGTAGTGTGGAATCCACCAGGTGATGTTTCAAAGCTTGATGGCAACAAAAATTCCCTCTCCTAGTTTTAAAAGGTGTGTACCCCCAATTGTTAGCTTCCTGTCTAAGAAGCCCTTCCCCTAGAATATGACGAAAGAAGAAAGTCTGATGTGTTCTTCTGTGACAGTAGGAGCTCTTCTCCTCCCCCCCCCCCACTCCCTGGTAAGCCTAGGCCTGCTCCTCACCCACATCATTTCTGGGGACTCCTGCACTCCTGGCTGTCTCGTTAATGCTGCTTCCACTCTGCAGCAATGTACAGAAGACCCTCTTCCTGTCACTTCCCCTTTCTTCCATTTCTCCTAACTGTTCCTCAGCCTGCATGGATGGTTCTAACTTCCCTATTTGTTGGTGGAATAGCGGGGAGAAAATGATGGAGTAGAAAGAGAGGCTTCTTGGGACAGTTCTGAGCCAACCCCCAAGCCTTCCACTCCCCAAGTACTTGATCTGGTCTGTGGTGTGTCTGTTTGTGGTCACATAGAGGAAGTCTAGTTAGGCCTTCACAGAGGGTAACATGCCTCAGTTCCTAATCTTGGCCCTCACCTCGTGTCCTCCTTGAAAGAGAAACAATGACTACTCTCAACTCAAAAGAGTACCATTTCTTTGGAGCATGTTGGGAAGGGTGCCCCCTGCTGGTGTGGAGTGCAGCAAGCATAGAGAAGCTACCTGAAGGCCTCTGGTCTCCAGAGGCTGGCCTCACTGATTTCCCTTTCTACTATCCTGCCGTCAGAGTTTCCTCCTGTCCTTGAAGGCAGCCACCCCCTACCCTAGACATACAATCACAACAGGGCCCACAGTGTGCCCTGAGGTTGGGTTCTTTCTGCTCATATGTGATCTAGTCACTGATTCACGGGCCAGGTTTATCCAAAGGTTATTTTTCCTGTCATTCTGGCATAACTGTTATCTCAAATACACAGATTCCCAGAGACACTGTCATTCAGATCACATGATCCTTCTAGCTTATCTTAATGAAATAAAATTGCTCCCTAAATAGAGCGATTATCCATCCCTCAAAGGGGACTATTATTTTCTAGTATATTCATGGAGATGTCAGAGCCCTTCCTTCCCCTCTTCCTACTCTGCCCCAGTCCTCCTCTTGGTGAAAGGATAGCTCTGGTCACAGGAGCACCTACCCATTAGTGGTCGAGTGTCTGGGGTCCCGAGTTCAGGTCTCACTCCTAAGGCAGGCTTTCCTTAACCCCTTAAAGCACTAAGAAGTGATTCCCTTGCTAGTGTGTCCTTGGGACTGAAATTCACTGTCTGGTGTGTGTGTGTGTGTGTGTGTGTGTGTGTGTGTGTGTGTGTGTGTGTGTGTGTGCGCGTGCGTTCGCGCACACGCACATACATGTGCATGAACACGTGTGGATGCCAGAACTCAGACTCAGGTGTTGTTCCTCAGGACCCATCTACTCCAGTTTTCCTCTGGGATTGAAACATTCCACTCTCAGGGAAGCTCCTTAAGATAGAAGGCAAACAACTCAACATAGCTCCAGGAAGTCCCTGAAACTGACCAGATTCACTAGGCCTCTTCCTCCCAGAGTAAGCAATAAATACCACTGAGGGTCACTTTCAGACAAGCTATGCTGCAAAGACAGAGATAAGCCCAGATGCCTGGAGGAAGCAGAGACAACCCAGCTGGAAGGTTTGCTGAGCCACCTGGAAAGAACACTCTCCAACCTGTTGAGCTGCCTGCAGGCTGTACAGTGCTCTAGATGCTCAGCTTTTGGGAACTGTCATCCATGCTGTGGTGGACCTTGGATGCAGCTGCCTTTGAGTCATTTTTGCTTCTGTGAGTAATCCAAATAAGACTCACTGGTTCACAGAGTTGGACTTTGGTGGTATCGATACTTTGGTTCTGTTATCTCTGGTGGAGGCATGTATGTGCTGAGTCTCCCCAGAAAGAGTCTGTCACACAGCAACCTTGGTTTTTGAGTCAAGCTCTCTCATTTTTATCTGGAACTCAATGATTTCACAAAGCTGGCTGGCTAGTGAGCCCTTGGGATCTGCCCCTCTCCATCTTCTCAGCCCTCAGATTATAATTACACACCACCGTGCCAGACTTCTGTATGCAGATTCTAGTGCCTGAACTGGGGTCCTCGTATGTGTACAGCAAATGCTTTCCCAACTAAGTCATCTCCTCAATCCCACCATCTGATTCAGTGTAGCTCTGGAAGCTTCCAAGCCCCTTCTGAGGCCAGTCTCTTGCCCATTCTCAGTTTTGCACAAAGAAGGGAAGTCGGGCCTTCTGAAAGGAAGAACTAAGGAGTTGGCTTTGTCTGTGCCTCCATGACCACAGGAAGTGGTACTCCAGTCTCCTTGGAGATGGCACAGATTTAGGAGAAGAAGCTCAGCAGGAGACACACAGCCCAGCCTGCTCCCCAGGGCTGTGGCAATGGGGAGAGAATCCCCATGCAAAGAAGAAATGGTCCTACTTTGCAATTCAGGGATACCACTGGAGGGCCAAGAAACATTTCATATACATATAGCTTGATCACCTGAGTTTTCTGCCCACAGCCACCTCCACATATGGGACCTATTCTATCATTTTTGTAAATCTCTGAATATACCAAGTACATATTGTTTAGCACCTCTCTCTTGGTTTCCATTTTGGAACGTTCTACCAAGTTCCTGCCACTAATCTCCAGAGGTAGCATACATTACTGAGTTGTTTCAGCCTGTACTTCATGACAGGTGATAACATACTTTGTGAGAAATGGTATTTTTTACTCTAAGATCACCATGCACACTCTCAGATCATGCATCACCCGTAAAGCATGTGATAGACTCACAGTAGATTTGATTTACTGCTTTGATCTCTCTCTCTCTCTTTCTCTCTCTCTCTCTCTCTCTCTCTCTCTCTCTCTCTCTCTCTGTGTGTGTGTGTGTGTGTGTGTTGTAGCATATGTGTGTGTGCACAAAGGCCAGAGGAGTACACTTGCTGTCCTGTTCTATCACATTTGATGTGATGAACTTGGAATAATCTGATTCCAAGATCCAAGCCCCAGAGATCTTCCTGTCTCCATCCTTCACAAGGTTGGGGTTACAGGTGCTTGCACCACACCTGTCCATGTAACATGGGTGCTGGGATCAAATTCAGGTTCTCATGCTTGTGCAACAAGTGCCCTAATCCACTGAGTCATCTCCCTGGCCCAACAGTTCTGATTTACCTGAGACCAAATAGCAACTGGAATTGGAATGGACTGGGGTGGGCACACTGTTGAAGTGGAGCATCCTGGATACAAGAGTCTAAAGAATGAAGCATTGAAACCATCCACAGAATAGGAGACAGGGCTGGAGAGGTGGCTCATCCAGAAAGACAGCTTGCTGCATCAGCATAAGGAACTGGGTTCAAATCCACAGCAGCCACATAAAATGTGGCATCTGGCTTCATGTTCCTATAACCCCAGTACTTCTAAGAACAGAAGCCAGGGGATTGCTGGGGTTTTGCTGGCTGCCAGCCTCATTCCAGTGTCAGTGAGAGACCCTGTCTCAAGGGACTAAGGCAGAGAGTTATAGAGCATGACACCTAATGTCCTCTTTGGCCTCCGTGTGCATGTACACACCTGCACACAGATATGTACATACAACACACACACACACACACACACACACACACACACACACACACACACACACAGTGTCTTTTGGAAACATAATATTTTGCACATGACTTTGTAGCCCAAACCAGGCAGGAAGGAGACCCTGTGTCCTCAGGGTAAGGGAGCAGCATACCTAAGAGAATAGTCAGACGGAGAAGTTGTCCCAAAAGGCAAAGGGTCAGCCTCCATGTCCCATTTTACTGTAGCGAGGCATGCAATCTTTGGTAAGCCACTGTCCCTCTCTGAGTTTCACATTTGTCAGATGGGGGCAAAGTACATAATAACTGTGGTGCAGCCACCTTGCACTCCGAGCAAAGACAAGCGAATACAGATGAAAGTCCTCTGTGTGCTTAGCAGTACTAAGTCAATGTTTGACTTTAATTATTTTGCTCTATGTTTGAGGGAAAAGGAGAGTGTGCAGTAAGATTTAAAAATAGTTCTCTCTGCAGTTGAAGAAAATGAGTTTGAGAAAGGGATGACTTTAGGTTTGTTAAAGAATTTACTGAGGTGAACTTATAGAGATATAAGATTGGTGGTGAGAGGGTGGGGGAGAGGGGAGATGAGGGAGAGAGATAGAAAGGGATAGGGAAGTTAATTGTGAACTTAGATTCTAGGACCACTGGATTCCATCCCCAGCACCTCATAAGATAGGCATGGTGGCACACAACTGCAATCCAAGAACGGGAGAGGTAGACTCAGGAAGGGCAGAAGTTCAAGGTCATCCTCAGCTGCACAGTGAGTTCAAGACCAGCTCCTGGTAAGTGAGACCTTGCCTCATAATAAGAAAAAGGAGGAAGGCTGCTGCCTTGCTGTATGATGCTCTGTCCCATTATGGAATTCTGATAGCAAGAGCAACGTTATTAGACGGCGCTTCCCCACCTTGAACTTCCAAGCCCTTGAAATCTCAAGCTAAGTTTTTTATAGATCACTCCATGGTCTCCAATTACAGTGTCAGAAAATGGACTAGGATAGACTGTTTCTTATTTAAGGTAGGGGCCAACAAATAGCAACCCAGGAGCCAAATCTGGCCCACCATCTGTCTCTGCATAACATATAAGCTGAAACAGTGTTTTCAATCTTTTTTATTGAGTTACAATTATCATAATGTAAAATTAATATTTCAGGAGATAGTTTCTTCATTTTTATTTTAATTAACTAATTCCTTTTTATTTATTTTTGTCTGACAATTTCTTTTTTATTTTTTAATTACTACTCATATTTACATATCTATCCCCCATTCTCTTGCCCTCCCATCCTCCCATGTTCCCCACCAACCCCCTCACCCATCCCCCAACTCCTCCCCAGGGATAGTGAGGCCCTCTACAGGGGACCTTCAAAGTCTGTCATATCATTTGGGGGAGGGCCTAGGCCCTCCTTGCTGTATCTGGGCTGCAATAGTATCCCTCCATAGGGAATGGGTGCCCAAAGTCCATTTGTGCTCTAGGGTTAAAGACTGTCTCCAATGTCAGAGGAGCCATAGACTGTCTTGTCCTCCTAGCTGGCACCCACATTCAGAGGGCTTGGTTCAGTCCAATGCTGTTTCTCCAGCTTTATGACTACAGTCTCCATGCTCTCAGTAGGTCAGGTCAACTGTTTCTGCGGGTGTCTGAAGCACCGTCTTGGCTCCATTGCTCATCCCTCCTCCCTCTCCACAACTGGATTCCAGAAGTATGGTTCAGTGCTTAGCTGTGGGTGCCTGTTTCTACTTTGACCAGCTACTAAATGAAGGCTCTAGGAGTGGTAATCAAGGTAGGTATTAATCTCATTATAGGGGAAGGGCATCAATGGCATCTTCTCCACCACTGCCTGGATTCTTAGTTGGGGTCATCCCTGTGGATCCCCTAACAGTTCCCCTGTGTCAGACCTCTCTCTATACCTGTACTGTTTCCCTCTATCAAGGCATCTCCTTTCTTGCCCTCCTCTATTCCTCCCCTGTCTCAGTCCTCTTGTTCTCCTCCTCCTCCCCTTCTTCTCTTCCAAACTCCTTCCTCCCCCTGCCCCATGCTCCCACTTTGCTCAGGGGTTCTTGTCCTTCCCCCCTTCTTTGAGGGACTATGCAATCTTCTCTTGGGTCATCCTTATTTCCTAGCTTCTCTGGCAGTGTGGATTGTAGACTGGTAATCCTTTGCTCTATGTCTAAAATTCAAATATGAGTGAGTACATATCATGTTTGTCTTTTTGTGACAGGGTTACCTCACTTGGGATGGTTTCTTCTAGTTCCATCCATTTCCCTGCAAATTTCAAGATTCCATTCCACTCCCCCCCCCCGCTGACTAGTACTCCATTGTGTAAATGTACCACATTTTCTCTATCCATTCTTCAGTTGAGGGGCATCTAGGATGCTTCCAGGTTCTGGCTATTACAAATAATACTGCTATGAACATAGTTGAACATATGTCCTTATTGTATGAATGTGCATTCTTTGGGTATATACCCAAGAGAGGAATTGCAGGATCTTGAGGTAGACTGATTCCAATTTTCCTGAGAAACTGCCATAGTGATTTCCAAAGTAGTTTACAAGTAGTAGTACAAGTTTACACTCCCACCATCAATGCAGAAGTGTTCCTCTTTCTCCACATCCTCTCCAGCATAGACTAACAATTTATTTTTTTAGGATTTATTTTTATTATTTATGTCAGTGTGTGTGTGTGTGTGCATGTGTGTATATGTGTTTTTGTTTTAGTGTGTTTGCACACATGTATGAGAAAGCCAGAAAAGGTTTTGGATAGCCTGGAGTTGGTGGTTGTTGATCCACCATATGGGTGATGGGAGCTGAACTGAGCTCCTCTGGGAGAGCAGCATGTGCACTAACCACTAAGCCATCGCTCCAGGCCCGTTTGGCAATTACATACTCATATATAATGTATTCCGGTTACTCCTACCCTGGACCTTCTGTGATTTAATTTCCTAACCTACTCCTCCATATCCTGTCAGTCCCTTTCCCAGGGGTTCATAACCATCTGCACCATCATTTTATTGGAAATGTCCATTGGTGCCTTCTGGGGTCTTTGGTGGGTACACACCTGTGGACAATGATTTACCCTCTCCTTGAGATTATCAGTAGGGAAGAGTTCACCAGAGAGGGCCCATAAGCTCCTCCTCCACCCATTCCTGATTACTGATGGACACATTCTCTTGCAGATCCAGCGCACACATCTGCAGCTACTGTGAGCTCATGATTGCAATGGCTACATGTGCAATGTGGGTAAGGGTGGCTACATGTACAACGTGTGTGAGTGTGACTACGTGTACAATGTGGATAAGGCTGCATATGGTGGTCAGAGGACCACACTATGGACTCAGTCCTTTCCTTTCATCTTTATGTGGGTTCCATGGGCTGAGAAGTGGAAGAATATTTCCTCCAAGTGAGAACTCTGTGGAAAACAAATTTTAATGCCCTTTGTAAAGATGTGTGTGTGTGTGTGTGTGTGTGTGTGTGTGTACACGCAAAAGACAACCTTGAGTGTGGTTCCTCAGGAGCCACTCACTGTGTTTTACAAGACAGAGTCTTTCACTGGCCAAAAGTTGACCAAGTAGTAGGCTGGCCAGCAAAACTCAGGAAGCCCCCGTCTCCAGGAAATGCAAACTGGAAAATACAAGAAATTGCGGAAATACAAGCCTTGTGCCACCACACCCTGCTTCCTTTTAAAATGTGGTTCTAGGGGTCAAACTCATGTCCACATATTTACAAGGCAGGTATTTTACCATCTGAGCTATTTCTCCAGCTCCCATAAAGCTTTATTAGAAGATATTCCTGCCCATCACATGGCTGCTTTCTGGCTGCCGAGGAGGGTTGAGCATTTGGGATAGCAACAATATGGTCCACATGCTTGCATCTTACATCTGGTACTTTGTGGAAAAGTCTGTTGACCCTTGATTTAAGGTCTTAACAAGACTAGGATGGGCCCACTTCCTTTGGGAAATAGGTACCCCCTTCTTTTCCCTTTCACCTGGTTTTAGTGAATGATGGAGTTTACAAAAGAAAAATATGAGTGACTGATTTTTTTTTTTTTATGGGTTTGGACCGTCAACAATAGCTGTAGCTATGGAGTTCCAAAGGTCCCTGAGGAGGGTCAATTCAGGAAGACCAGGTGCACACAGGTCTCCAACCATCTAATTTTCAGTTCAATTTCCTAGCTTCCCTTACTGTTTGTAGTTGATGAAGCTTCGGGGGAACTGAAAGTGTGTTTTCCTCCTCCTCCTCCTTCTTCCTCCTCCTCCTCCTTCTTCTTCCTCCTCCTCCTTCTTCCTCCTCCTCCTCCTTCTTCCTCCTCCTCCTTCTTCTTCCTCCTCCACCTTTTTCTTCCTCCTCCTTCTTCTTCTGGGAGCCTAAGTCAGTTCAAGTTCAGGTCATCAATCCACACTGTCCTGTATCCATTTATTCTCAATGACACCTCTTTCTCCTCAGCATCTTTTGTATAATATTCTTAAAGTGTGTGAGTGTCCTGTCTAAATTGATTGACTATGACCAGCATACAAGGGTTCCCAGCACTTCTGCTGAATCATTGGCCTAAGTAGCATGCAAAAGTTGTTAAAGTATAGATAAAGAACAAGAGGGAGAGGTTTAAATTCCATGTTCTTTTTAATGGGCAGTAATGTAAAGGAAGCTGATTAATTAGTATCTTGAGTAGATGGAGTGAAAGTAGAAACAGCAAGAGACACTATGAGACAAAATAAATGAATGACTTCCACAAATAGTCCAGGCAGTCTTTAGAACATACTTGAGTCATGAAAGAAAGAGGTCTTCCAAGATCCCTAAAGCATGATGTCAGAGGGTTTTGTTGGTAAAGCACTTGCCGTGCAATCATGAGGACCTTAGTTTAAATCTTCAGGATGCACATGAAAGCTCCAAGTGTCCAGTTTGGATTTGACAGGAGCTTATGGTCATACTTGGCTATGTAGTTGACTTTGAGACTACTCCAAATTGTGTAAGGTCCTGTCTTTAAAAGAGGGAGGAGACTGGAGAGATATAGCTTAGTTGGTAAAGTGCTTGCTTTACAAGCATTGAGTAGTATCCAGAGAAGCATAATCATCTGAGGTTGATTGCTGACCTACACACACACACACACACACACACACACACACACACACACACACACACGCTCGAGTGCATGCATAAGGGGATACGAAACCCTTTATTGATAACTTCTTTAAACAAGGAGTCATAGTCCAAGACCAGAGAACAGACACACTTGGACATCTAAACAGAGTTCGGGGTTTTAACTGATGGCAGATGTTGGCTGTTTTGTGAGAACTTATTCCAGTGAGACAGGAGATGGGCAGCTTCTAACAATGGGGAGACAGAGAGGGAGGAAGGAGTCTTTTGGTGGAATGGTGTTCTCCAGTAGTCCATCAGAATCCACCTCAGCCAAATGCTGCCTGGGGGAAACTTAAGTACAGTATACCTACTGCCTTACACAGAACTCATCCCTGTGTAGAGGAGACATCACAGACTTTGGGTCCAAATAGCGACTCCAGGACACTGGACAGGCACTATTAGCCTATGGATATTCTTCAAATTTTTAAAATCTCATTAACATAACAGTCCTGCCCTCTTTTTCTAATTTAAAGTGAATGTAACCCTGAAACAACACTGGAATGGATAAATTTGGGGCCTCTCCCTATGAGTGGGGAGCTTGCCCTACTTTGTTTTTCATTTTATAAAATCCTCACTATTAAAAAATATTTGCCTTTAGGTGTGTGTGTGTTTAAAAGGGGTGGGGGCATGGCCTGTTTATGTGGAGCTCAGAGGTCATTTGCAGATGTCATTTCTCACCTTCCACCACTTGCGTCCTGGGAATGGACTCTGGTCTTCAGGTTTGACAGCAAGCCATCATTTCCCACTGAGTCACCTCACTAACCTCAGTCCTCCCTAGGTTAGTCCCTCCTCTCTGTCTAAGTGGTTCCTTTCTTCTATTTGCAACACAAGAGCTTGGTGAACAGACACCCTCAGCACCACCTTAGTGAGCACGCCCGCTTTGCTCATCTCCTGCTTTCTAATTCTAACGCCCCGTCTCCAGGAGCCCACTCGGCTCTGCTGTTTACCTGACCTGGGCATTCTTTTTCTTTCCCGGCAGATTATCACTCCTACTTCCTTTCACCATGACCAATGGCTCCCATCAGTCACATGAACGAGCTTAATCAGGGAACAGCTTCAGTTATTGCAT
Organism: Cricetulus griseus; assembly: GCF_003668045.3. NCBI lineage: Eukaryota > Metazoa > Chordata > Mammalia > Rodentia > Cricetidae > Cricetulus > Cricetulus griseus. Next base: position 61,675,282 of record NC_048598.1, read on the forward strand.
CTGCAGAAGCAGCTTGTCCCAAGGACCATCTGTCTTCTCTTTCTACTTACCAACCATAAAGCAACCATATGACCTAAAGAATGAAGTCTCTGATTAGAAAAAAGTCACTGGGACAATATTAGGCTGTTCACAACTTGTTTATGATCCTATGGGCATCCTGTAGCTCCTAAGTCCTCTCAGTCAGTCAATCTATCAGGTTAGAGGAGACTTTGGAGGCAGTGGAGAAGGACAGAAGAAATCAGAAGTGCCTGTATTAGCCAGGATGATACAATGTGCAGCAGATGGGCACATTATACATCCTTACTGCTTGTGGTATAGAGGCACTGGTCCAGGAAACCAGAAGTGCCTGTGGTAGCCTGGATGAGCCAGTGCAGCAGATTGGCTGGTATAGAGGCGCTAGTCTGGGAGCTACTCAGGGATCCACCAGGTGCCTGAAACAGAATGTGTCAGCCTGGTCACACCAGTAGTGATGCCACGTCTTAGTTGTACTACAAGACTGTAATGACGGGAATCATTTCCATTGATTCCTCTGGGATAACCCTTCTGTACACTGTGAATATATGTTGCTCTCATTGGTTGATGATAAAAGCTAGTTTTGGCTTATAGCAAGGCAGAATATAGCTAGGTGGGAAAATTACACTGAAGGGTGGAGTCTGGAGAGACGAAAGCCAGCTGCCCAAGAAACAAGATGCCAGTAGACTGGTAATACATAGGTTAACTTGGCAATACATAGGTTAACTTGGCAATACATAGGTTAACTTGGCAATACATAGGTTAACTTGGCAATACATAGGTTAACTTGTATCAAGAGCTAGGTAGTAATAAGCCTGAACTATAGGCTAAGCAGTTTGTAATTAATATTAAGCCTCTGAGTGATTATTGAGAAGTGACTGTGGAATGGGACAGAGAAACCCCTGTTAACAATAGATCATTGTTTTCCAAATGCCTAGAGTTTGGGGCCTTTTTCTTTAAGACATTGTCTATTGTGACCCAGACTAGCTTCTAACTCAATAAGTAACCAAGGATGACCTTGCACCACTCTCTTGCCTCCACTTCCTCTGTGCTGGGATTACAGGTGTGTACTGCCACACATGGCTTTATGTGTGGTAATGGGGATTGAAACCAAGACTTCTTGCACACTAGGCATGTATTCTTCCAGTTGGACTCCATTCCTGCCTCAAGTCACAATACCCATTTAATTATGACATCTTTCTTCATGGTCTTTCTGTAAACAAATCATCTTGGAGCAATTCTGGGAGTTTCCCAGACAGGAACTGAGCTAGAACAAGATGCCAGGCATCCCTCAGCATGGTCACACATGAGCTTACAGTGGGGACAAATGACCAAAGAGCAGCTTCATAGAAGAACTGCAGACTCATACCCTCTCAAGAGTTACCATTGATGGCATTAATACTGGATCATGAAAGCTCCCAGTAAGACACAAGAATACTGTATCATAGCAAGATCCCAGTAAGGCACAAAGATCAAGAGAAACTTTTATATACTGCAAAAATATGACATTTTGTGTTGTCAGGGTCTCTAGAGGGACTGTTTGGAACCCTCTCTTCAAACATTTAAAAACATACTTGATTTAAATATGCAGCTTCCTTGACAAAATCTAAAAGAACTAATGCTTATAGAAAAAAATATGGGTTCTTTTTCATGAAAAAAATGTGTAAGCTTGTGTGTGTGTGTGTGTGTGTGTGTGTGTGTGTGTGTGTGTGTGCGTGCGCATGCCCATTGGTTAGAGGAGGGTGTGGAGTGATAGATCATTGTGAGCTGCCTGTGTGACTGCTCTCTTAACCACTAAGCCATCTCTTGAGCCCAAAGATTCCTTTTGTAAAATATAAAAACGAAGGCTTATAAATTATACTGATTTAAGATGGAAAGCTAAGAGGCTCTACAGATGACTCAGCTGTTCAGAGTGTTTACTGTTGTTCTAGATAGAGTTCAGTTCCTGGCACCCACATTGAGCAATTCACAACCTTCTGTAACTCTAACTCTAGGAGAAGCCTCTGACTTCATGCACTCAAGTGCAATGTCTTAGTTAGGCTTTCTATGCTGCAACAAACACCATGACCAAAGAGCAAGTGGGTATGGAAAGGGTTTATTAGGCTTATACTTCCACATTGCTGTTCACCACTGAAGGAATTCAGGACAGGAACTCAAACAGGCAGGAACTTGGAGGCAGGTGCCGAAGCAGAGGCTGTGGACAGGTGCTGCTTACTGGCTTGTTTCCCTTGGCTTTCTCAGCCTGCTTTCTTTTTTTCTTTTTTTCTTTTTTTGTTTTTTTTTGAGACAGGGTTTCTCTGTAGCTTTGGAGGCTGCCATGGACTAGCTTTTGTAGACCAGGCTGGTCTCAAACTCACAGAGATCTGCCTGCCTCTGCCTCCAGAGTGCTGGGATTAAAGGCATGTGCCACCGCCACCAGGCTTCAGGACCTGAATCCAGGACCATCAGCCTAGGGATGGCACCACTCACCATGGTCTGGGCCTTCCCCATTGATCACTAATTGAGAAAATGCCTTACAGCTGGATCTCATGAAGGCATTTCCTCAAGCGATACTCCTTCCTCTCTGATGACTCCTCCAGCTTGCGTCAAGTTGACACAAAAAAACCAGCTCGTACATGTACTCCCCCTTCCCTGTCCGCCACATACACGTGATTAAAAATAAAATGGATCTTTAGTAAAAGTTTTACTCTTCTAGATTAGTCTTAATGTTGAAACATTTTTTTTCCATCTGGTAATAAGGAAACACACACTCCTTTGTTATTATAAGGTACAACAAAATGAACCCCGCCCCCCGAACTTTTAAAAGAAGTAAAAAGTGTGTGTAAAATGTTATTTTAAAAAATCTCTTGTGACTCTTGTTTTTATGAAACATGTTTTCCAAATATGGAGGCTTTTGCATAATACCACCTTTAAGCTTCAAAACATAGTTAAGAAAACATTTACATAATGAAAATGAAGAATGTAACATTTTACTTTAATGTCAAGAATATGATTTGCAGTTTGGTCTCCACGGAGAAAAGAGCAATTGCTTTATGCAAATGGAACGTAGTCCGGGCTTTCAGTCAGAGACTCGTAATTGCATTATGTTGCTTATGATGCTACAGAATGCTGTCTCTTGTGACTTGGTGTTAGTCAAGCCCCAACAATCTAAAAAGCATATGTATCTAGAGGAATGTTTTCACTTGAACTTTCACAGACCTTTTATTTTATCTGAGGAGGTAGCATAGCTTCATGGCTCAAGAAAATCCCAACAACACAAGTATCCAAGGAACGATTCAGCTTATCTTTGTCCCTATCTGACAGCCAGTTTGTTCCCACTGGTAACCACTCATGTTAATTTTATGCTTTTCATTATAGAGTTTGCTGTTTCCTGTAAGCAATGTGGGTGTTCGCATTGCTCTCCTTGCCCCCACCTAAAATGGACTATATTCAGGTAGTGTTACTTAGCTGTCTGGTAGCTTTTTATTAGTCACTCATATATGGCCTCCAGATCCTTCCAGTTTTATAACGGTGTTGGGTGGTATCACCAAGGTCTACTCAAGTCACTTCTTTGAGATTTTATTCTTATAATTTTGTGGGTGTATGTGAAACTCATGTGGTGGAACAGAGAACTGACTCTCACAGATTGTCCTCTGACCTCCACACAAGTACCATGGCATGTGTGCACTCATGTACACAAAACAAATAAACATACCTGATTTAGCATTAAGTCAGTGCAGTAACACACAACCATAACTGTTGTGTTTACACGTAGTTTTCTTTAGTAATCACACAGAATTCCAACACAACTCCTGTGGTCCAGATGGGGGAAATGTTCCCCACAGACTCATGTGTTGGAACATTTGGTTCCCACTTGGTGGTGCTGTTTGGAAGGCAGAGCTTTAGGAGGCAGAGCCTTGATGTATGAAGTGGGTTTCAGGAGTGGGCCTTGAGGTTTTATAGCTTGTCCCCACTTTTTGTTTCCTCTCTGACTTCTGATTGTGTAACTAAGGCGCCCAGCTTTGCCTGCTTTTGGTACCATGGCTTCCTTACCACAGTGGGCTATGAAGGACTACACCCCTCTGTTTTAGTTTGGTTTCTGTTCTGATAAGATAGCCTGACACAAGCAACTTAGGGGAGAAAGGGTTTATTTGAATTTACAATTCTGGTCCATCATAGTAGGGAAGTCAAAGGGCAGGGACTTGAAGCAGTTAATCACAGCCACAGTCAAGAGCAGAAAGAAGATGAATGCATGAGCACTTCCCTGTATTCAGTGAGTGCTCTTTCTCCTTTGGGTCCAGGGATGCTTCTATTCAAGATAGGTTTTCTCATCTCAATTAATTCAATTATAAAAATCCCTGGCAGTGTGCCCATGGCCAACACAATCCAGACAGTTCCTTACCAGAAGCTCTTCCAAGGTATTCCTAAAACACCCTAAAGAAAAAGACCATTCCAGATCCAAAATAATTAGGAGCATGATTGTGGTTTGCAAATTGTGAACTTAGGTATAGTAATGCATGGTATAATTTATTAAGTAAGGAGTACTTAATATATTGATAATTAGAAAAGGAACAAAATATTCTAATTCAGACAAAAGCATTAATATACAAAGTTCTAATACCAGGTCAGATTCTGTTAAGTAAAATTTAATAAACTGTGGAAACAAGCAATTGTGATGTGACTAGCAATTTAGCAATACAGAGAGAGCACAGTTGATTGGCCTGTCTAGATCTTATGTTTATGAGTTCTCCACTTGCTGAATAATTCCACTAAGGAATAATATCAGCAAAAGGTGCTCTCTCTTGAGGGCTCAGAGGGCTCTCTCTGAGAGCCTCAATACATTTGAGTCAGAAAAAGAGTCAGGTGAGACCATGTTGAACTTCAAATCAGCACTTTAGAAGGTACGCAGAATAAAGATTTTAAAGTGTATTCATTCAGCAATATTTATTGAGCAAGAACTACTGTGCACTGTTAAAAACATTCTGTGGATGAATCAGGTAAGAAGCAACCTGACTCCATTTTAAGTCAGTCTTTTCTGAAGTGAAATGAACAGTAAGTGTTTTGTTGCCTGCTACTGGGTAGCATTACTGCTATAGACAGTGCTGGTGGAGTGATTCTAGAACCTGTCTATTGTCCTACTTTTGTTTCTGTTGTTGTAATAAAATCGAAGGCAACATTGGGGAGGAAGATTTATTTGGCTCACAATTATACATTACAGTACATCCTTTCAAGGAAGTCAAACCAAGAACTCGGGTAGCCATCTAGTCCTAGCACATCCACAGTCAAAATCAGAGAGAAATGAGTGCAGCACTCAGTTAGCTAGCCTTCTTCACTCTGATACAGTTCAGAGCCTAGCCTAGGGATTGGTGCCACAGTGGGCTGGCTGGGTCAATTAACCAACAAGACAATCTTCCACAGACGTGGCCAACCTGATCTAGATGATTCCTTAAGTCAGGTTCCAGGTAGTGGTGCATTGATATTTAAAACTAACTGACAGAGTTAACACAAGCACGTTACTATTTGTAAGACTAAGATTCTTTTGGTATAAGAAACAGTAGAGAATCTGTATGTACACACTCACAGAATTGTATTAGAAGGAATTACTCTACTTTACTCTGCTAGGATGATACCATAAGTGTCCTTCAGCCAAACAAAGCTGTGAGAAATGTTCAAAACTTGTTATAACTGTAAATGTCACCAACAATGCTAAGTTTTTTGGGGTATGAAAGTATACAAGAGCCCATCAAGTTTAAAAGCATTATATCAAGAGATATAAATTTTTAGGAACTCAGTGAGTCATATAGGTCAAGGTTCATATTAAGTGGTATAACTTTTCTAACATGTAAATAAGTAGTGTTGTGATTGGTTTTAATTATCTACTTGACGCAATCTACATGATGGGTGGCACTATTCACTGGACTGGATAAGAGTGGAGAAAGGGAGCTCTGCACCAGCATGTGTCTCTTGACTGTGGATGTGATGTGACCAGCTGCTTCAGGTGATTCCCTTACCATGGTGAACTATAATCACGAGTTTAGAAATAAATTCTGAGTAAATTTAGTCAAGTTGCTTTTATCAGGGTACTTTGTCATAGCAAATAGGAAAGGAAAGTAATGCACTGAGCCTTAAAAACCACAGCCACAGCCACAGTCTGTGGTTTCTGGGAATATGGTCTGCTAAGCCTATAAAAAATTTGCAAAGATAACTTCCAGAAAGGCTGTGCAAAATAGTATTTAATGATATCTTTAACTTACTGAAGAGTTGGCAAGTGATTAAGTAATGTTTGGATCATTATCTTAGGAAGGGAAAGGTACAGGAGGCAGCATAAGGAGACAGGAGATGCGGGAAATACAGAGATGCAATTTGTGGCAGTGAACCAGTTAAGAATGCTTACTGCTCTTGCAGAGGGCCTGCGGTTGGTTCCCAGCATCCATGTTAGGTGGCTAACAAGTGCCTGTAACTCGAGCTCCATGGATTTGACACCTTCTATTAGTCTACCTTCTATTAGTCTCTGTGAATACCTAAACAAATGTGTGAGCACAGAAAGGGGGTAGGGAGGGAGGGAGGGAGAAATGGAGGGAGAGGGGGAGGGAGGGAGGGAGGGAGGGACAGAGAGAGAGAGACAGACAGACAGACAGACAGACAAAGATTTACAAACATGTAGTTAGACATGGAGACCGGTCACCAGGCACACATATGGTACACATATAGACATGTAAGCAAAACAGTAATACACATAGGGTAAACCAAATATTTAAAAATATAAAATGCCAATCTACAGATTCAAGAATTAACACAAATTCCAGGAAATATTAAAAAGAAAAGAAGCAAACCTACATCTACAGAGAACTAATGGGGAAATGACATGGAAACAGGTGAGCAGGGATGGCTCACTTAAAAAGGAATGACAATGTCCTGATGCCTAATCTCTCCTAGGAAAACATGGAAGTCAGAAAACCACATCTTCAATGTGGGGGAAGCAAGCTGCTCCCAATTACTCCAGTACTCAGTGGACAAGCCTGTGAGTGTAAGGGCAGCATCAAGAGCTGCTGTCTTCTGGCATCCTAAGTTGTGGACATCCCTGTGGACTCTAAGGGAGCCCTAAAGAACTGAACAGAGAAAGATGCAGGCCAAACACTCTGCAGGTCTCATATTATGGGCTGGCAGGCCATTGAATTATTAAAACATCCTATGATTGTCACCAATCTTTGCTTATTCTTGAAACTTGTTATTGCTTGCCAACAAACAGTTCTCACAGTATCCTGAAGTCCCTAGTCACCATGTGACATGTATCAGTGTCATTCAGAGGCAAGTGGGGAGGGAGGAGAGAGTGGGAGGGAAGGAAGGAGGGAAAGAAGGAGGGAGGCAGGAAGGGAGGGAAGGAGAGAGAGGGAAAACTTGAGTTACAATGATGGTTAGTTTTAACCTTCAACTTGAGGCAATCTGAGGTCACTTGGGAAGAGAGTTTCAACAAGCAATTGTCTACATTGGGTTGGCCTGTGGTTTGTGGTGGGTTATCTTAATTGAGGTGGGCAGGCCTGCCCATTGTGGGTCCCGGGATGTAAAAATGTAGAGGAAGTGAGCTGAGTACTAAGCCTGAATGCCCTCATTCTCTCTCTGTCACTGAGGGTGTGGGTGTGACCAGCTCCTGCCACTGTGACTTGCCCCCAGTAGTAGACTGTAAGTAACCTGGAGTTGTGAGCGAAAATAAACTTCCATCTCTCTTAAGTTGAGCTCTACCTTGGCATTTTATCACAGTAACACCCTCTATCCTAGGAGAGTCACAGAGATGATGGTAAGACCACACTCTCTTTACCCCCTAATCATAAACATTCATGTTGCACCAATTGCTGGTGTAGACCTTGCTAAACAAATAGGAATCTTATAGGGTTTTAAAAGATTTATTTATATTTTTGTCTCTCTCTTCTCTTTCTCCTTCATTCTCTCTCTCTTCTTTTCTTTCTCTTTTTTCCCCCATCTCCCTTCCTTTTCTCCCACTCTCCTTTCCTTTAATTAAACTTCCAACATTAAAAAAAGATTTATTTATTTGTATGTGTGTGTGTTTGTGTGTGTATGTGTTTGCCTTCTGAGGTCAAATGAGGGCATCAGGTCTCCTGAAGCTAGAGTTACAGATGACTTTGAACTGCTTTATGTGGGTACTGGGACCTGATCTTGGGTATGCTGGAAGAGCAGCAAGCTCTCTTAACCAGAGGACCCGTCTCTCCACCCATAGAACCTTAGGTTTGACTTCTGTGAGGCAGAAACTGTGCAGGAAAGCCAGCTGTAAGTGTACTTTCCAACTGACTCTTTGGAGACTGCTGACCCAGACACCGTTTCGAAAGAACTTCACTGACTACCTTGCTGAGTTGGAATATTTTACTACAGTCAGCTTGCTTCTTAATTTAATATGCCCCAAAGGATTTACTGTTTCTTTTCTAGATTTAAATGTTGTATCTACCCTGTAGTGTCTGCACTTGGAAGGCTGAGGCAAGAAGATCCCTTGAGCCCAGGAGTTTGAGGCCAACATGATAGAATCTCATTTCAAAATAAATAGACGAAAATCAAACAGATAAACAAAGTGTGTGTCTAGAAAGGTCAGCTACGGGACTGACAGTGTGGTAGAAATGTTGTGTTGAGTGTTTGCTTCGTTCGTTTCTGTAGGAGACTTTAATAAATGTCAAAGTCTGGCATTGCAGGCTTTGTTTCCTCCAGCCCTCAGTCCCGGCCCACCCCCGACTGCTCTGTGTGCCAGTGCTTGCACAAACCCAGACCTTGCAGATATGTGTCTTCTCTAGTCATGTGTCTTCTCTAGTCAGCTCGCTCTGCGGAATTCCCTGTCTCTGCCTAGAAGGCCAGAATTACAGGCATGCTGCCATGTCCATTCAGCATTCATGTGGGTTCTGGGAATCTGAGCCACCATCCTCCTACTTGTGTGGCAAGCATTGGGCCGTCTCTCTAACTCCTGGAAGTCATGTTCTCTACAACAACATAGCAAAATGACTGTTGACTGGCATAGTTAAAAAAATCCCACAGTCTAGAGGCTGAGATGCCAAGGTATGCCTCAATGGAAACCCACGATCTATAACCACCCACAAAGGAAAATGGAATGTTTGCTCATTTTGCTGAGTGTTGCTCAGCAAGGTGGGAAGGGAGGTTTGAAATGGGAATGAGGTTCTGAGAGCAATGACTGAAGAACCAGAAAAGGACTGTGACACAGACTAAAATGAAGCTGGGCTGGTGGCATTCATCTAAACTTCCAACATTTGGAAGGTTGAGGTAGGAGATTGTTGTAGCTACTCTGGGCTGCAGACATAGAACAATCTTAAAACAAACACAAACAGAACAAAGTAACAAAACACCATTGGAAACAATAACAGAACACCTTGGGAAAATGTATCTATTATCTTAGCACAAGGGTTTTTAACCCTTTACATACCTAGCACTGCTTTGGCTTCCTTCCTTCCTTCCTTCCTTCCTTCTTTTCTTCCTTCCTTCCTTTGTGTTGTTCTGGGAATTTCATTGAGCTAGGGCCTCATGCATGTGGATAAGCAGTTGACCACTGATCTGATTCTAAGCCTAACAAACCACTTTAAATGTTGAAAATACAAATACACAAAACAGCAAATTTGGGGCTGTGGAATGGTACAGTGGCTAAAGGTGCTTGCTGCCAAGCATGAAGACCTGAGTTTGATCCCAGGGACCCACATAGAAGGAGAGGGCTAACTCCCAACAGTTGTCCTCTGCTGCATGTGTACCACGGCTTGTGTGCACTAGCATGGGTGTGTGAATAAAAGTATGCCAAACTTGAGTTACAATACCATACTTCTTATTAATGTTGCACTTAAGGCTTCACCATGGTCCAACAGCTTCCACTGAGTTTGAAGCAGTGGTGAGAGGTAGCCTTGCTGCCCAGGGTGTGGTGCAAACTTCCACAAGACACAAAGCATCCGAGAAGGAAGATTCTTTGGGGGATGCCAGGTGGTAAGAATAGAAGATAGAAATGGCTCAGCTAAGACAGGGACCTCAAAGCAACGGCTCAGAAAATATCTGTGGCCAGAGGAATGTCAGAAGAGAGCTCTGCTTCTGACCATGCAGCCTACCTGCTCCCTGTACCTTGCCCCAGTTTCTGCATAAGTCCTTTCAAAGCCCCTACACCATCACCCCCATAGACCCTGTTTCCTGAAACCCACCCTCCTAAACAGTAACTCTGCCCTTGCTCTCTCTGTCTCCACTTCTGTGGCCTGTGAATTTTAACCTTCATATTTGAGAGTCAAGAACCCAAAAGCTATTGACTTGGAATGCTTTAAGTTGCCATCTAGTTTCCAGCACCCTAGCTCCCTGAGAAAGGCTCTGTCATTCTCAATGTCACCACAGTAACCTCCTATTATCATATTATTCCCTTATCACCACGAAGATAATGAGATAGACTGAGGGTCCAGTCTCTGCTAACTCACATGCCAGAGTGACTGCCGACGGCTGGCTGAAGGTGTAAAGTCATGAGTCCATTTGTGATCATGCACACATATGGTTCAGGTGGCTTCAAAAACTCACAATGAATATCTGCTTTTAAGAGAATTGTGAGTGTGCTTGTGTACACAAACTTACACACATGCTCAAACACACTCACGGGAAACAGGTAGATGGTGATCTGCTTACAAGAGAAATGTGTGTGTACGTGCATGTGTGTAAGACACACACACACACACACACACACACACACACACACACACACACTCAAACACACCTAGGAAACAGGTAGATTAAATGTTTCCCCAAGGTGCACTCAGAGCCTTTATTAGGAAGCTTGGAAGGGCCCTGGGATCCCTCCCACCTGTTCAGATCCTGACTGCACTTTGAACTTGTTACAGCATTTTCAGCCATCATCTAATTTGTTTTCCACCAGCACTTTGGGGGTGGCAATATAGCTATTATTCTTTTGTTTCTTCTTTTGAAAACATATGTGTTTAAAGGAGAAAGCCACAGAATTAGAACACAAATTCAAAATGGAATGAGCTGTGAGAGTTGGGAGAGCTATTTTATCTTCAGAAACTTTAATGAAATGGAATATTTCATATATCTTAAAAATCTTTGCTGCCAAATTTAGGGAAAGGAAGTCCTGAGTGCTTATTGAGAGAGAATGCATTTGTTAAGGTCAAAATTAAAAAGAAAAAAAAAGCATATACTTTAAAAATAATCCAAACGCTATGGGAGCATTGAAAAAAAGTACTTTACATTTCCACCCCAACAGCAATACATCAGATGAGGGTTTGTGATATGGCTCAGAGGGTAAAAAGGCTTGCAGCCAAGCCTTCCTGTCTGAACTCGATCCCTGGATCAAGAAAACTGCTACTTCAAGTTGTTTCCTGACCTTCACACACTCACACATGCCAGTTACTAAATAAACAACATGCATAATAAACACATCATAAATGGACTGGAGAGGTAGTTCAGTAGTTAAGAGTGCAGCCCTTCCTGAGTGAATTCAATTTCCAGCACCAGCGTTGGGCAGCTCACAGCTGCCTGCAATATAGCTCTAGTGGATTCATTGCCCTCTTCTGGCCTTTGTTGGCACTGCACACACAGAGATAGCATAAATACACTTACACACACACACACACACACACACACACACACACACACACACACACACATAAAAACATAGCCTTAAAATATAACATGAATTAATAGATGACCCAGAGACAGATATTGGGGTTCAAACTTCAAACTGAAGATCAGAAAGGCAAAGTAGCCAGCCACTAATCCTTACCTCTACCCAGCAGCTCTCCTCACCATGGCTGGAGACTGAATGCCTCCTACTCTTTGCTGAAGACCCCGATTCTATATTTTATACCCTTCTAGTGCTGGGATTAAAGGTGTATGATCCCAGGTGTGTGCCTGGCTTCTATGGCTTGTGACTGACTTCGCTTTCTGTATCCTCAGGCAAACTTTAAGAAATCATATATCACTACATTAAAAGATATTTTTAAAAAAGCAAAACTAAAATCAGGTGAGAGAAGGGTGCCTCACAACTCCTTGGTGGTTAGTCTTAATTCAACTTGGTGCAATCAGAGTCAACTGAGAAAAGGGTCTCAACAGGGGATCGTCAAGGTGAGGCTGGCTGTGGCGTGTCTCTGTCTTGAGTATGTGAACTGTGGAAGGAAGACCTGCCTACTGTGGTGGCACCAGTCCTGGACAGGACAGTCTGAATTGTATAAGAAATGGTGAGCCAGGTTTTGGCATGCAAGCATTAATTCAGCGCTGTCTGCTTTTAACCCTAGTGCCTGGATTTCTCCTAAAATGATGGACAGCAACCTGAAACTGTAAGGTAGATAACTTTTTCCTCTTCTAAGCTGCTTTTGCCAGTGAATTTCATTATGGGAGTGTGAAGCAGCTGGTCACATGGCATCTGAAGTCAGGGAGCAGAGTGAGATGGATACTGGTGTCAGCTCACTTTCTCCTTTATTCAGTCTGGGATCCCAGCCTATCTGATAGTGCTGCACACATGCAGGGTGGGTTTTCCCACTAAGTTACTGGCATTTAGAAATTCCCTCATAGACATGTCCAGAGGTTGGTTTCCATGGTGACTCTGATCTCATCAAGTTGTTAAGGTTAACCATTGCACCAGGTGATAGCAACTTTTCAAATGTATTGTAGTTAAAAAAACAAGTGTATCTGTGTGAGTGTGTTTGAATCTCCACGTATGTAGAGGCTAGAAGAGGGAATTGGATTTCCTGGAGATGGAGTTATAGGTGGTTTTAAAACACTTGATGTGGGTGTGGGAATAGAACTTGGGGTTTCTGGAAAAGCCCAAGTACTTTTAACTGCTGAGCCAGCTCTCCAGCTCCTGTAATTGTCGTCATATGGGACCACTCCTGTTTACAGTGTTGGCATATGCATGCTTTAGTGTTTCTGTATTCATGGGCTCCATATAAATGTCACCATACAGTCGTTATTCCCAGGTCTTAGCACTTTAATTTAATAGCGCTTTTGAGATCCTTTGTGCTGTTGCCCATGTCAGATTCCAATTCTTATTCCCTCTTGCTGACTAGTGTTCTGTTCCACATGTACACTGCAATCTGATTGTCCTTTTTCCTTTCGGTGGTCAACTTTTTCAAGTTTCAAGTTGTGAATACAATTTTACAGTAAAAAGTGCTTACAAAGCCTTTTGCTTATATTCGTTTTTTATGTATCTTAGGTAATTAGCTTGAAGTAGGATTGCTGGGCCGTAGAGAGAACACATGTTTGCATGTTTTAAGGAAGTGCTTAACCATTTTCTCCAAAGTGATCTCCATTTTATGCTTTTACCAGCTGTTCTGGAGGACCCCAGTGGCTTTCCATGCTGCAGTGGTAGGTGCTGCCAGTCTTTGTATTTTAGGACATCCTGGTAGTGATAGCAAGATCTCTGCTGTGTTCGTCTGCACTCCAGTGTTCGCTTAAGATTTCATTTTAATTATATATATATATATATATATATATATATATATATATGTGTGTGTGTGTGTGTGTGTGTGTGTGTGTGTGTGTGTGTGTGTGTGTGTGTGTGTCTGTGAGTAGTTACCTGCACCACACATGGGTGCAGATGCTGACAGACACAAGGCAAAAGAGGACATCAGATCCTCTGGAGCTGGAGTTACATGGGTGCTGAAACTCAAATGCAGGTCTTCTGGAAGAGCAGCACAGAGCCATCTTTCTAGCCCCATGACTCATTTTGGGCACTGTTTTATGGGCTTTTAAGGAATTTGGATATTTTCAATGGAAAATGACTTCTGGAATCTTTTGTTTATTATTTTAGATAAGTAATTTGGCTTTACTGATTTCTAGTTCTTTTCCCAATTACATATTTTATTCTTAAATTTATTGTGTGTGTGTGTGTGTGTGTGTGTGTGTGTGAGAGAGAGAGAGAGAGAGAGAGAGAGAGAGAGAGAGAGAGAGAGAGAGGAGTCAAGGCCCTGTTATGTGAGGTACAGTCCTGTTTCTAACCAGTCCCTGTATTCCATGATGAGGGCTGTCTCTCTGCTGCCAGGCCTGAAACAGGTACCCTTGTTGTGACAGCACACATGGGGAGAAGTTGTTGACATGAAGAGACATGTCTGTGCTTGAAGCCTCCAGTCTCCAGCTAACTCCCAAAGCTCTTGGAAGCTCTGTGGTCTCTCCTCAACCTCTGAAGCCCTACTGCCTATGATAGGATGGATCCTCCACAAACCAGTGCTAAGGTTCAGCTGATGCATCCAGGGAGGAGGACAGTCACAAGCACATCCTATTAGCGTAGGGTCACTCATCCTTCATGGATACTTTGTCCCATTGGATTACTTGTCCACCACTGTCTGATTCACTCAAAAATACAATATTTTTAGTTTATTCATTTCTGACTCTTTAGGTATTATATTGGCTCTGCTGACCTGTGGTGACAGTCTCCATCCATCAGAGATGAAAGCTTGACACCCAGGTCAGTGACTTCCAGGCAATGTCTGTGAGTTAGTCTTCGGCGTTTGACAGTGGTGGGTGGCAGGATGGTGGCAGCAGTGGAGAGAGGTTATAAAAGCGGCTGCGCTTATCTAGAGAGTATACGGCCTTGCAGCCGCAACCATTGAAATAGATGTGGCTTTACCACAGCAGCAGCCAGGGGAAGCCTCTGCTGAAAGCCGAGGCCTATTCGACTCTAGGCAGCTAGAAACTGTCTCCAAGCTGGGTGGATGGTTCTGAGCAGCTCAGCGGCAGCGGGTCGGCTGATAGCCGGGAGCACCTGTAGAGAGAGGGTGCTTTCCGGGCCTAGGCCGCAGGCCTGGTGGAACCCATAGCCTGTCCCAAATGGGGTGTAGATTTCCAATATCCCGATCCTGACACCAGATATAGTGGGAAATTACCAATACGGAGTCAGGTAGAAATATAAGGGTATTTAATAGGGAAAAGCCTTACTTACAGAGAGACCTAGCCAGCTGGCGTGGCAGCGGTCTGTACGCAAGCCCAAAAGTGAAACCGAAAGAGAAAATGCAGTCACCCTACGTCACCCTGACCACGCCCTCGAAAGTGTGGTCAGGCACACCTGTAGCCAGCCCCTAAGTAGGCGTGGCTACAGCTTCCCCTGTATCTGTGTACTTATCTTCACGTCTTTATCTAGATCTGGACTTTTCAACAAATCCCAGACCTTTATTTCTAGTTAGCCTAAGGTTCCATACCATCTTAGATTTATATATCTGAAATGGTAGTCTCTCTCTTTCCTCATAAACCATTTCCTACCTAGAATTTTTTGTCTTGAAGAGTATCTTTCCCCTCCTCCAATCCTTTTCCTGTGGCAGTCTATGAGTCTCTCACTTTTTCTTGTTTTGTGACAAGGTCTCACGTAGTTGGCTTTGAACTTGCTATGGAGACAAAGATGATCTTGAACTTCTGATCTTCCTGCCTCCACCTCCCCAGTGCTGGGATTCAAGGAATTCACCACTTCTCCCAGTTTAGGCAGTGTTGGGAACCTACTGGGGCTTCCCACATTCCAGGCAAGCACTCTGCCAACAGAGCCACAGTGCCAGTCCACTCTTCACTTCTTGTTTTCACTCCCACTTCTTGTTGGCTCTCCACATGTCTCCATGGTCACTAACTTTACTGACCCCAGTGTGATGGGGAATGTACTGTGTATGTTCATCTTATTGATTATTGAATAAAGTATTTGTTTGGCCAATGAGACAGCAAGTTAGACAGGACTAGGTGTCAAAGGGGATTCTGGGTAATGTAGTAGAGAAATGATGTTCCAGGCAGGAAGTGACATAGCAAGGAGACTCATATTTAATAAAGGAGAAACAGGAAATGTCCCTTTTCCCCTTTGCCTCCTCCAGTGGCAGGATGTGAGCAAGACAGGGCACCAGCGAAAGGCATCCTCTATAAGATAAGTCTTATAAAATATATGGATTTATGATAATTAAGACTCAGCTAACAGATGAGAATCCTAGTCATTGGCCAAGCAGCATTTGAACCTAATACAAGTCTCTCTGTGTATTAATTTGGGCTCTAACTCAGGTGGGCGGCTGGCATAAATCACACATGTGGCTGTGGGGCTTGGCAGCTTTTGGTGGAAAGATTTATCGTAACACCAGTGTCCTAGAGTCTCACTGTTCCATCGCCTTAACTGTCATTACTTGGTTCTGTCAGTTGCCAAAGGATCATACTTGCCTGGACTCTTATCTTTCTTCTCTTAGCCTCTCCCCACATTCTACCTCTCTATACCACATCTCTCCACATACTCTTCTTAGCTACTTCAACAGTACTCCTTAAGAATATTTTCTGGATGCTCAGATACAATCATCAGTCAAAATTTTAAATATTCCGGATGGCTTCCTTCATTTTCTTAGAATAAAGTGAAAAACCCTTCTCCAAGTTTCTCAGAGCTCACCCAAGCCCATTCTTCCAGTCACATGCCAATCGGTTTTCACCGATGCCTGGGGCTGCTGCAGAGCTTACCATGGGATATTATTAATTCCATTTCTTTTACCTGTGACTAGGACCTCAGACAGTGCAGTGTGGCCAGACAGCTGGAGTCCTGCAGGGAGGAGCTCAGCTGTCCCCCAGCAGCCCTGCTAGAACTTGAGCCCTGAGCAGAGCTTAAACTCATCTGACATCAAAGAACCCATTCCCATTTTCCTCATCCTGGCTCATATATATTGAAGAACTTACTCCCATCCACCCCATCCTGGCTCCTGTGTCTTCCTTAGCATGCCCACTGGCAGAACTCTTCTTTCTACTCTTCCAGGTCCCAGCACAAACAAATCCTATCTGTCTCAGTGTTTTAGTTTCTTCTTCTTCTTCTTCTTCTTCTTCTTCTTCTTCTTCTTCTTCTTCTTCTTCTTCTTCTTCTTCTTCTTTTTACATTTGCTTTTATCTATCTCTGTGTTTCTCTGTTTATGTGTGTGTTTCATGACTGTGAGTACACACATGCCATGGTGTGCGTGTGGAGGTCAAAGGATGGTTTCTTTCCACCATGTGGATTCTCGGAATCAAACCCAAGCTGGCCAGCAAGCCCTGTTAACCACTGAGCCGTCTCCCTGGATTGCTTGGCTTTTTCTAACCCTCACTTTCCCTTTGCAAAGTAATAATTCATTCCCCTGTTGGGGGTTCCATTATACATGGAGCTACATGTTGCATTTCCTGTTGCTGTTTACCAGCCTGTCTCTTCCATCAGTCTGACTTTCAGGGGAAATTTTCTGTCTCAATGTACCCCACTAGGCTGACTACAGCTTTGCTAGTTTAGTGCACATAGACGTGCACAGGATGTAGCCTCATTACTGAGAATTTTGAATTTGCTTGTGGAATTTGTATTTTTTTCTAGTACACAATGGGATGCATCAAGATGGGTGACGTTATGATCTATGTCATGTTTAACAAAATGCAGCATCAGATGAAAGAATAGTGGAAATGTGTGTTGGAGGTAAGAAAGGCAGATCTCAGGCTAGATGCCAATCTCCCTCTGATATTACCTGAAGTCATGTGATCCTCTTCCTGCAGAGAAGAACAATTGATCAATTCCTAAATTGTCCCCATTCTTGCTTTCGATATCTGACTTAATATTCCAAAGCTCAGTTTGTTTAAATAACCATAGATGCTTTTTGCATATACGTATCTGTGTGGGGAGTATATATGTGTGTGTGTGTGTGTGTGCATGTGCGTGTGCGTGTGCGTGTGTGTGTGTGTGTGTGTGTGTGTGTGTGTGTGTGTGCAAGGGTATTTGTTCAGGTGTGCAAGGGTATTTCTTTTTTTTCTTACTTAGTTTTTATTTCATAATAATAAACTTAACTCTGCAATCCAGCTAGACTTGGAGGGGACTGAGAAAAATATAGAAACCAAAGAATTTCAGTGAGAGCAGAGATTACAGGGCATTTCGAGCAGAGCAGATAGGGTGGGGATGCTCTCCTGAGCTACAGAAGGAATGGTCTGGTAGGTAAGAAGCCCACAAGTCAAAAGAATTAGAGTTGCCCACAGTTGGAAATGGTGATCTTCTTACTGGTCTTGCCATTCCTGGACCAGAAACGCTCCATGGCTTCCACAATGTTCATGCCTTCTTTCACCTTCCCAAAGACTACATGTTTGCCATCCAGCCACTCAGTCTTGGCGGTGCAGATAAAAAACTTGGAACCATTTGTGTTTGGTTCAGCATTTGCCATGGACAAGATGCCAGGACCTGTATGCTTCAGGATGAAGTTCTCATCCTCAAATTTCTCTCCGTAGATGGACCTGCCACCAGTGCCATTATGGCATGTGAAGTCGCCACCCTGGCACATGAATCCTGGGATAATTCTGTGAAAGGAGGAACCCTTATTTCCAAATCCTTTCTCTCCAGTGCTCAGAGCATGGAAATTTTCTGCTGTCTTTGGAAATTTGTCTGCAAATAGCTCGAAGGAGACACAGCCCAAGGATTTGCCATCAGACATGATGAAGAACACGGCAGGTTGACCATGGCTGCAGGAAGAGGCAACAGGGGACAGCGGCATCTGCAAAGCCCAAGTATTTCTTTAGGTGTGTATATACAGAGGCCAAAGTCATTGTTGGATTTAGGCTGTTTTCCTCTACCACTCCCTACTATTAGTTTTCTTTGATTTTATTTTTAAGTTAAGTATTTGTGTATGTCTGTGTATGTGTATTTGTGTCCAGGTGCCCCCAGAACACCTTGGATCCTCTAGAGTTAGAGTTGCAGGAAGTTAAGTTGTAAACTGCTCAACATGAGTGCTGGGAACTGAACAGAGCAGCAAGTGCTCTTAACCACTGAGACATCTCTCCAGCTCCCTCCAACTTGTTCTTCAAAACAAAGTCTTTCACTGAACCTGGAGCTCACTGATTTGGTCAGATTGGTGGGCCAGTGAGCTCCCAGAAATATGGCTATTTCTGCCTCTCCAGTGCTAGGATTACAGGTGCATCATGCCAGGCACAGCTTTTACATGGGTGCTGAGGATCCAAACACAGGTCCTCATGCTTGCACACCAGGCAGTTTCCCTGCTGAGCCATCTCCCAAACCTGGCAAATGCTCCTGGATGGCATTGGCTGGGGTGGCTACCATGTCCGGAGCAGCTCCTTTATTTATGACATAGCTACATACCCTGCTTCCTGCTGGGATATGAAGAGCTGTCACCTGTTGTGGGATAATATTTTTGTACACTGTGAAGATTTGCCACCCTGACTAGTTTACTAAAAAGCTCAGTGGCTAATAGCTAGGCAGGATTTTCGGGGCAGAGAGAATGCTGGGAAGAAAAAGGCAGAGTCTCCAGCCAGACGTGAAGGAAGCAGGGAAGCAGCATGGGCAATACAGAGATAATAAAGCCACGAGGCAGGAAGTAAATGAATAGAAATGGGTTAAATGAAGTTATAAGAGCCAGTTAGAAGCAAGCCTAAGCTATTGGTCTAGCTTTTGTAAGTAATAATAAGTCTCCGTATCATGATTTGGGGGCTGGAGGGACAGAGAAAGACTCACTGCAGTTACTACTCAGCTCCCAGGCAGGTGTAAATCCAGGCACCATTTCTCTCCCTCTTGTTACTCACTCACACAGATCCAACCCACTGGCACTGGGCTGGACAGCACAGGTATGTGAGCTCCTCTGAGCAGTCACGTTCATTCTAGAATTCTACCAGCTCCCAGCTCTCATACCCTCCTCTCTTTTGTTTTCTCCTTAGACCAGATTTTCTGGTTCATTAACTTCATTGTATAGTTGTTTGGCTGAAAAACCACATCAAACACTTTTTGGAAAAGTCAGGCTATAAATATAAAGCCAACATGAAAAAGGAGAAATAGTGTACCAGGAAGGAAAAAAAAGAGCTCATTATGGAAATGTTATTAAATGTAGACAGTTAGAAAGACAAGAGTGAAAACTATACTTAAAAGTTATTTATGTGTATGTGTGTGCATCTCTGTGGGTATGCACATGTGTGTGAGGCTAGAAGAGAGTGTCAGATCCCCTGGAGCTGGAGTTACAGGCAGTTGTGAGCCACGTTATGTGGGTTCTAGGAACTGAACTCAGGTCCTCTGTAAGAGCAATGAGATCTGTTAGCTGTCGAGTCATCTCTCTGGACCTGAAAATTGGCCTTTTAGAGAATACCAGCTGGTGTGTATGGGCCGGATGACAATTTCAAGAGTCAATCCTTAGGTATAAGTGAGTTTGGCTTTCAATCCTTAGGTGTAAGTGAGTTTGGCTTTTGAAACAGCTTCTCTTACTGTCCTAGGGCTCATTGATTAGACTAAATCGGCTGCCCAGCAAGCCTCAAAGATCCGCCTGTCTGTGCCTTCCCACACTAGGATTTCAAGTACCTAGCATTGTCCTTAGGTGAACATTGATTCACAAGGAAAAGGAAGCTTTGCCAGGCTCACTGTCCAGGCCATTGTTAGCACTTCCTAAACTGTTCATTCTCACCTGGTGCTCTGTCTTCCGGGAGACATCTGCTTCCATGTGTATCTGCACACCAGAAGAGGGCACCAGATCTCACAACAGATGGTTGTGAGCCACCATGTGGTTGCTGGGAATTGAACTCAGGACCTCTGGAAGAGAAGCCACTGCTCTTAACCTCTGAGCCATCTCTCCAGCCACCTGGGAAACATCTTTCTTTATCTACTAGCCTTCCAAGGGTGAACAAAGATCTCCAAGAGCCAAGATTTTCTACCCATTGCTCCATACAGCTCTTTGACCTTCTCTGCCCTTCAAAAACAAGGGGTAGTTTTCTGTGAGGCACATGGTCTTTGCCCCAATTTACCCGAGCCTGCGCTTGAATAAAACTCTCTGCTGCCGATTTCTGTTTCATGGTTTGCTTTAGTAGAGGTGGTAGGTAGGGGAATAAAGACATTAAATAATGAGTGGAAATATCAGCCCTGTGTGAGGTATGGTGTGTGTGTGTGTGTGTGCACGCGCGCGCGCGCGCGTGCGCTCGCACACATGTATAGCATAGGTTGACTATAGGTGTCTTCCTCTATCAAATTTCATCTAAGTTTTTGAGACAGGGTCTCTCACTGGAGAGACCTGGAGCTCACTGACTGACTAGAGCCCCAGGCATCCTCCTGTGTGTGCCTCTCCAGAGCAGGAATTTCTGGTATGCTCTTCCACAGCAGGTCTTTGACATGGATGCCTGGCATCGGAACTCAGGGCCTTAAGCTTCAGTCCAGGAAGCACTCATACACTGAGCCATCTCCCCAGCCTTCTCCATTTACACTTTCTAATGCAACAGTAAGAATACAATAACCATGTCTCTGTGCTTGGAATTTTAGAATTTACCCAATATAACTTAGAGATTTCTCAATTTAATACAGACAATTATCATTATTGTTGTACAGTGTCCCATTGTCTGCTACTGAATAATCTATATAATGAGACCTTTATTGTTGGAGACTTGAGTTGTCTCCAATCTTCCCATAACACAAACAGTGATGTAATGAAGATTCTGTGTTGTGGTGAACACTTGTCATTTTATGTGAGGGCACTTAGGCCTGTCAAATAGACTTGGAAATCTCACTGCCAAGCCACCGGGTAAACAAGTTTTCAGCTTGAAGAGATTTTGCCAAATTGGCTGTGTTTGTTCATATGCTGATTAAGACTCTTATAGCTATGTTTTGAAGGAATGTGATTTATAATATTATTTCATAAAATGCTTTGGTAGCTTTCAATATCAGAATAATGTTTGCCTTAAAAAATGTGTGCAGGAGTGATGGGTCAGTGGTTAAGAGCACTTTTCTGTTCTTGCAGAGGACCAGAGTTTGGTTCCCAATACCTATATCAGGCAGCTCACAACTGCCTGCAACTCCAATTTTGGGGGATCTGACACCATCTTCTACACACACACACACACACTTAAAAAAAATAAAAGTATAAAAATGCATTCCCTATGTTCTTAGTTTCCTTCAATCTGGGGGAGGGTATTTAAGGTTGATTTTCTTTTTTCTAAAATATTTGATTTGTGTGTGTGTGTGTGTGTGTGTGTGTGTGTGTGTCTACTTGGTGCTGGAGTTTCCTCCATGATAATGTTTTTCAATGATAGGCTCAAATTTTTAACTGAATCATGCAATGTAACATTACAAAAGTGGGAAACTACCTGTGGCCCCATTTCACATAGATACTTTGGTTGCAAAAATGTCACTTTATTAATGATTTCTAATATTTCGATCAACACAATAGCCTCTGAAAAACTGACTTGGCTTAGGAGGATGGCTCAGTCACTAAAGTACTTGCATTGCAAGATGAGGACTTGAACATGGTCCTCAGAGCCTGCATCTAAAGAATCATGAGGCCAGAGAAATAACTCCACAGTTCAGGGCACTTACTGCTCTCCCTAGGAGCCCACACTTAGTTCCCAGCAGCCATGCTAGGCAGCTTACTCTGTCCTGTAACTCTTGCTCTGGAGTACCTGGTGCCCTCTTCTGGTCTCTCTAGACATCTGCACAAATGTGAACATAAGCAAACTTAGACTCTCACATTCATATACACACAACAACAATAACAAAAGAGCAAGGCTTGGTGGTTCATGCTTATTATCCCAGCTTTGGGGAAGTGGAGACAGGTGGATCCCTGGGGCCCACTGGCCAGCCAGCCTAGCTAAGTCAGGTAGTTGCAGGTTGGTGAGAGAGCCTGTTTCTAAACACATTGGTCAGCACCAGAGGCACAACCTTTATAGGAAAGGAGAAGTCCTCTTTTATCTATTCTTGACTTTTAAACCTACCTTGGAGGTAAAAATCCCCTTTGAACTTCAAAAGCTAAACAGCAGGCCAGGCATAGCGGTAAATGCTTTTGATTTCAGCACTCAGGAGGCAGAGGTAGGAGGATCTCTGTGAGTTCTAGCTCATTCTGGCCTATATAATGAGTTCCAGGGCAGCCAGAACTAAATAGAGAGACCCTCTCACAGACAAACAAACAAACAAACAAACAAACAAAGCTGAACAGCAACAGCTTACTCTTGGTCTATGTATTAAGGCCTTGTCCCAGGCAGATGGGTGTAGGAAGGAAAACACTGAGCCACAACACACTTGCAATCCTTCCCTCTCCTCATAATCAAACACACATACTTCCACATAATTAGGATTCTTCATCATGTACTTTCTAACATTTTTTCACTTACGTATATGCCACAAATACTGTTTCCATACCATTAAGTACTTTCCAGCAACATGATTTAATGGCTCTGAAGAATTCAATTAAATACGCAGTGGGAACAGAAACAAATTGCTTAGTTTCTCTAGAGGGTGGTAGCATAATTCACTTGAGAGAGGTTTTGTTGTTGTTAGAATAGAGAAACTCTTCAATTGGCTTTGTTTTTTCGAGTATTTTATTGTTCGACTATGTGGGTATGTGCACGTGAGTGCAGTGCCTATACAAGCCAGAAGAGGGCATCAGATCCTTTGGAGCTGGAGTTATGCTCAGTTCTAAGTCACTCTTTGTGGGTACTGTGAACAGAACTTAGGTCCTCTGCAAGAGCAGCAAGGGATCTTAAGTTCTGGGGCATCTCTCCAGTCCTGCAAGGGGCTTTTTGTTTGCTAAGGGTCACAGCCTGACGTTCATGACAGGCAAGAGGTTGAAGTGGGGAGGTCATTCCTTCCTTTCTGGGCTGTGAGGGAGGGCAGGAAGGCCTTCGACTCAGCTAAGTGAGAAGGACTTGGGTGCCTGCAAAAGCTGTCAACAGTGGCAGTGATGGAGCTTCATGTTGTTACGTGAGGTATCCAGAGGAGTTCCATTAAACTGGATCTTTGGCTTAGTTAGCCTCAGACATGTGGTATTAGATGGTATGAAGCAAAGTTAGAATTTATTAAAAGGCATTTTTTAAATGTAGGTTAAGCACCAGAGTTAGGAGAAAGAGGAGCTAGAAAACAAAGGAAGCGCGGCTGTTGGCTCATCATGTTTATGTATAGGGTTTTTCTGATTTCTTAATTTAATGTATGTGTGTAGGTGTATGTATGTGTGTGCACATGTGTGTGCATACATGCACCATTACACACAGATGGGTGTCATAGGAGTACTTGAAGGAGTTGGTCCTCCCCTTCTACCGTGTGGGTCACAGGCATTGAGCCCAGGTCTTCAGGCTTGCTTCATGAGATGATCAGCAGAGCCATCTCACTGGCCCTCATTGTTATTTTAGCTTTCTTCTTTGTGTAAGAGTTGCTGTTGGAACTCTTCCGCAAGCGTCTCCTGCCATAGTGAATGTTGTTATTAAATAAACTGATCACCACAAATATGCTCCAGTGCCTTTCTACACTAAACCAATCCTTGCAGCCCCCTCCTCCTTACTCAATAATGTGGGCATGCACAGGCTATGCCACTTACATGGAGGCCAGGAGAAAAACTTGGGTTTGGTCCTCACCTTTCCACCTTACTTCAGTGTTTCTTGTTCATTCTGCTGCATACACCAGGCTAGCTGGTCTCATAGCTTTCATGGATTCTCCTGTCTCCACCTTCCTTCTCACCCGAGGTGCTCTGGGGTTACAGGTGCTGCCTTGGCCAGCTTTACATGGGTTCTCCCATTTGCATGGATGCTCTTTCCCCACAGCCCAGCTACACATATTTAAAAGGCTTGTGACCCAGAGCAGTTTTGCTTGGAGTCTGCATTTAGCCTGCATCTGTAGAGTCATGATCCTATTAGAACTGCTGCTTTGCATATAGTTTGTGAGTCACACAGAGACTTACTGGGGTCTGAATGAACAGACTTCCTCTCTCTGAAGCTCTTTTAGTTTCTAAAGACAAGGATAATTCACGATTAACCTTGTCAGTTTGATTTCATGGAAATTGCACTTAGAAAGTGCCTTGAATTTTATATGTACTTTGGTACATTTATTTGTACGTGTGTCAATATGAATAATATTGGATTCTCTGTCCTTTCTTTGTTCGGAGTGAAGGCAACATGAACATTTCCATGCTTTGTCTCTGTAATTCCAGAAAAGAAAGAAAAACAAATACAGAGCCCCACTTGCTGTAGTGTTTGCTGCCAGGAATTAGTCTCAGTAATTTGATTCAAAGATATTTATGACCTACTTTTTGAGTCACTACAGCTCTGGCTGGGCTATTTCTTACCATCAATTACTGGGAAACCAACGTCCGGGCAGAGATGGAGTCTGGCAATTTCAGAAGCCTTTTCAAGTAGATGGCACTACCAACTAGCCGATCACGAAGGTCTGTTTTCCTAGGGTTGTACACAGGGCCAGGGGAAGGCTTTCCAGAGCTGGTTGCGGTTGATCTGTCTCAGAAGCTCCCAGCAGTAATGAGATCTCGTCTGGCTTAGTGCACAGGCTCCAGTTCTCCCGAGAATGCTTTCCTTTCATCAAGAACGGAGTCATTTTAGTGCAGACAGGCTCATGCCAGGAGAAAAAGAAGAGTTTCCAACAGTGCTTGTTTACAAGTCCTTTCTAACCCAAGTGGTACAAAGAGGACCGTGTGGTGGACACCTGGGAGGTCAAGCCCCTGAAACAGATAGGTGTTCCTCATGAAAACATTTATAGAACTAAGCAATAGGAGAAATCTGCCAGTAAAGGGCCAGTAAAGCTGAAGATGAATGAGGAGTGTTGGACTCTCTCGTTGTGTATGGTTTCCTCTAAGTTGAAGTACTCCCTCCTGGAAGGAGGAAAGACACTATGGTCTCTAAGGAAGCTAAGGAAACTGGCTAAGCTTGGCTGTTCATATGATTTACAAGTCCCATAAAGCTCATACAATCCATAAGGCTCAGGAAATTCATGCAATTTACAAGGCTGGGGAAGGTAGAAACTTAGGAGAGTCAGGAGGCCCTTCCCTAAGGTTAGAAGAGTAAACAGTTACTGGGGAGAGGAGATTGTGTGGAGCTTCCTGCAAGTTTGGCAAAGAGCCTCAGGGATACAGTTTTGCAAGTTGTCATTTATACTTGTGTCACCAGAGTCTTAAATCCCAGATGAGCCCCTAAAGTGTTAAGGGGTTCTCTTGGTTGAGAGGTAGTTGTCTAGGGTCACCACTGAGTTCATTCTGTGGGAAGGACAAAGGTATATATGTCTTGGAAAGAAGATCCACACAGAAGAAGTGAGATATAGGTGAAGAGGGGTCACTGGTGCAAGGAATGTGGAGTGCGCTTTGGAGAGGGGGAGCAGGGCCACAGGGCGAGCAAAGAAACGGTTGAAGGGAGGAGGCCTGCTGACACGGGGAACACTGGAGAAGACACCCACAGAGAGAAAAAAGAACCCAGACAACAAACTTTATGCAAACACACACTCCCCATTGGTATTATAGGAGGGGGTCCCAGAAGTGGGAGTCTCCATGAGGGGGCTTTGGGCCCCTGTAATCCTCTCCTTTAAGATTCTCTTTTCCCTTATTGATCCCACTCACCAGCCTTTAGTAAGTTGTAATGGTTACAAGTCCTCTGGATGGGCCAGCAACAACCTTCTCCCCAGGGTGGGGTGTGGGATGAAAGAGCATGCCTTCCTAAAGGGGCCAGTCCTTATTTTCCAGATCAGGCCCAGCTCTGCTGACTCCCACTTCGTGGGTGGGCTTTTTGGTGGTGAAGCTGCCTTTGAGTAACTCATGAGCCTATAAGAAACCGCAGTAAATTCACTGGTTCACCATGCTAGACTTGGGTGGAATCTCTCTTTCTCTCTCTCTGGCCTGATGTGCTACCCTATGCAGGATGGTATGTTTGCTACTCTGCCTGGGGTGATGTTATTGTACCCTGCCCAGGTAGATATCTGCTCCTTAGGAAAAGTCACAGGACACTTTCTACCTATCCTTTTGTCCTAGAGGCTTCTTGTAGAGGTGGCCTCATTTGGGCTGGGTCTAGGAAAGGCAAGTAAGCTGAGTCATGTTAGTGGAGGATTTTGTCTTCAGTCAAAAATTTGAAACTTTGCTCTTCATGGATTTTTTTTTATGAGTTTTTATTTCACTGTGAAAACATTGCTCTGTTGGTTTGAATAGCGCTCCTCTTAAATTCATATCCATCTAAAATCTCAGAACATGAGTTTTTTTGGAATTGGTTTTTTGCAGATGTGATTATTGCCAGAGTTGTTAAGGTCCAAGCCAGGGCCCTGTCAACTCTGACAGTCTAGCTCACCCACCCATCCAAAGACACCAGCTAAACAGATCAGCAGTTGGGAAACGTCAAGAAAAGAGATTTATTCAGTGTGGCTATATTGGAAAGAGGAACAAATAAAGAGGTCAGGGACACTCTCAAGTTCATCTTCAGGATCCTGACAGTGTGGTTTAGGATTAGTGAGCAGAAGGCATGCATAAGTAAGAAGTCCTGGCCAAGGTGTGACCCTGTCCAGCATTGACCTATCAATTGACTCGAAGGTCTCAGGTGTTGGGCCATGGAATCTTTTCCTGAGGAATCCTCATTCTCAATCCACAGGGGATGCTTTGTTGTCAACATGCAGTGTGAGGGCTGTATTGCTACTGGGGAGAAAGCATAATCCAAACTTCAGGCAAGACGGCACTATTTGCAGCAATCTGGTAGCCCATCAGTCCATCACCAGCGCAAGAATTTCATAGCAGGGTCAAGGGTCAGCTGAAGGCCTCAGGGCAGAGTCAGTGTCCTTCCTAACAGCTGGCAGCTGCTGTTAACAACAGATAGGCCTTGGGCTGATTTAGGGGCCTTGGGCTGGTTTAGGGGCATTGAAGATGTCTGTATTAGTTACTTTCTCATGGCTGTGACCAAATACTTGACAAAAGCAAACACAAGCAGCATTTATTGTTGCTCAGTTCATCATGGCAGGAAAGGCATGGTGTCAGGGTCTTGTGACAGCCGGCCACATTTACCCACAGTCAGGAAACAGAGAGAAAGGGATGCAGGCACTTAGCTCACTGTCACATCTTTTATTCAGTGCAGTATCCCAGCCTGTGAGATGGTGCTGCCTACATTCATGGTAGGTCTTACGGCTCCAGTTATTACAATCTGGAAACTCCCTCACATACATGCTCAGATGCTTTTGTCCTGTATGACTTGGAATTCCATCTGATTGACAAGAGCAACCGCCACAATGCTGCTTGAAGGGTACCACCATAGTCTCCTGATGGCAGGGAAACTCCATATGTCTTTGGATGGTTGGGTGAGCTAGACTGTCAGAGTTGACAGGGCCCTGGCTTGGACCTTAACAACTCTGGCAATAATCACATCTGCAAAAAACCAATTCCAAAAACTCCATAGTTTCTCTGTGTACCCTTGGCTGCCCTGGAACTGACACTGTAGACCCGGGTGACCTGAAACTCAGAAATCTGCCTGCCTCGCCTCTAGAGTGCTGAGATTGAAGGCATGCCCCATCACCACCTATCTAACCAGGGAGACTTTTGCAATGGAACGAAAATTGTGATTAGGAGAAGGAAGGTTCTAGTATTAGTGTAACTTTATTTGAACCACTGATTGAAAAGTCTGACTGTATCCAAGCTGTAAGATCACCCGATCCTATTTTCTCACTTAGCAATTACTTACTGGCTATCTACAATGTCAGACGCTGCACTGAGTGATGCAGTAAAATATGTGGAGTGTGAATTCAATAAAATCCAACATCTCTTTATGATAAAAACTCTGTTCAGAAGTTTATTCAGAAGGAATAAACCTCAGTACAGCAATGGCTGCTTATCACAAACCCACAGCAAACGCCATGCAGCACCCGAAGAGTGTTCTCTCTAAGATCTGGATGAAGTGAGACAAAGTTGTCAGTGTCTGCTTTCACCTCTGTTATTTATTACTGAAAGTCTTAGCTCATAAGGCAAGAAGAGAAAGCTGAGCATATGGGGACAGAAAGGGAGCAGGCAGAAGAGATGGCTCAGCAGTGAAGAGTGCTTTCTCTTCTTCCAGAGGACTGGAGTCCCTTCCCCCTACCCACATTTGGTGGCTCATAGACATCTACAAATCCAGCTCCAGGTGAGCTGCAGATTTTTTCTGGCCTCCATGGGTAATTGTCCATACACCTACACACAAACAACATAATTTTAAAAGGTGAAAATAAATCTTAAAAAACTAAGAAAGAAGCCCAATTATTCCTGTTAGCAGATGGTGTGACCATATAAACACTTGACCCTTGAACAATGGGTGTGAACTCTACATATCTACTGATAAGAAATTTTCCTTCTGCAGCAACTTGAAATGATTCACAGGTGAACTATATAGCCTATAAGCTGTAAAAGTTAAGTATGCCATGAGTGCAAAAAATACATGCACTACCATTATGTATTATAAAAAGTTAAAATTTGATTGGGGTATGGTTCTATGGATAATACCCATGAGGACCTGAGATCTCCAGAACTCATGTAAAAAAATCCAGTCTGTGGCATATGTCCATTACCCCAGTGCTTGGAAGGTGAGACCGGAGCTCTCCTGGGACTTGCTGGATAGCTAGTTTATCCAAATTAGTGAGCTCTAGGTACAGTGAGACATACTTCCTTAAAACAAGGGTGGAAGATCAACTCAGGGAAACACCTGACACGGACATATGTCTTCCACACCCATGCACACACATATGTGCGTACAAGAACACAAACACATATGCACACACTTACAAAACTTGCTGGTGGGCATGGCGATTTCTGCCTCCAAACCAGCACTTGGGAGGCAGAGGCAGGCAAATCTCAAGTTTAAGGCCACCCTGATCTACATAGTAAATTTCAGGATAGCCAAAGTCTACATGATAAACATTGTCTCAAAAAAAGTATTAAAACGCATGCACATAAACATACATCATACTTGGTGCCCTTCACGGTGAAGAGAAGCATGCACATATATGAAGATACAGCATCCACTCATATCTGCATAAAATTAATTACAGTAACACTGTATTACTGCAATAATTCTTTGGCTACCTCCTGCTGCTTCTTCGGTGAGCTTGTGTTGTGATTACCTACATAAAAGTCTGCATGCATGTCACTGATCTTTACTACATGAATAGTTTTTCTCTCCAATAAATTGTACATCCCAGTAAAAGACAACTCCTTATAGTCCTTGCCTATTTTTCAGCATCAGACAATATACAACATATGTGTTCATTGGCTGTTTCTGCTGAGATGAGGCTTCTGGCCAACTGAAAGCTATTAGTAGCTATGTTAGGGGGAAGCCAAATGTTATACTCAGTTTTGTGTTTGTGAAGATTAGCATCCCCATCTCCCTTGTTGTTTAAGGATTCAACTAAAGCCTTCACCAAAAGACCATTAGAAATCATAAACCTACCCAGTAGAGGTACAGGACATAAAACTCAGTAGCATTTTTATATACAAATAATGAACTCACTGAGAAAGGAATCATAAAATAACTCCATTCACAATAGTTACCAGAAATACCTAGGAATAAATTTACTCAAGGAAGTGGATGTTCTCTACAGTGAAAATTATATGAGCTAAATTGAAAAGATGCAAAGAAAGAAAGACTTTTCACAGGTTGGAAGAAGTAATATTAATATTGTTAAAATATCCATGTTATCTAAAGTAAGTCATAAATTCAATGCCAATCCCCACTAACATATCAACAGTACTCCTTATGGAAACAGGAAAAATAGTCCTAAAACCCATATGGAAACAGACAAGACCACAAATAGATACAAAATGCTGAGAAAAAAAAGAAACGCTAGGGCATCATAAGACCTAGTCTCAAGTCATAATGCAGTAACAGGAAACAGCATAGCATGAGTATAAAAACCAACAGATCATAAAAGTAAATCCATGTATCTGAGGCCATCTAAATTTCAGCAACAGTGCTCAGAATATGCCTGGAGTGAAGGCTATTTTCTTAGTTCATTTCCTGTGCTATGATAAGATACCTTGATAAAAGCAACTGAAGGGAGCAAAGGTAGTGCTGGCTCACAGTTCCAGGTGACAGGTGACAGTTCATCCTTGTGGGGAAGTCAAGGTACAGGAACTTGAAACATCAAGTCATACCACATCCACCGTCAAGAGCAGAGAGAAGTGAACGAATGAATGGATAAATGAATTAATGCTAGTGCTCAGCTCCCTCTCTCCTTTTCATTCATTCCAGGATTCCAGCCCATGAAATGGTGCTGCCCACATTCAGTGTGGGCCTTCCCACCTCCATTAACCCCACTGGGAAAATCACTCACAGGTATGGCCAGAGGCCAGTCTAGTCTGGACAATTCCTTATAGCCCTCTCTTTCCATGCTCTATATTGTGTCCAAATGACAAAGCTAATCGTCACCATCAGTATCTTTAGTAAGAGATGCCAGGGAAATTGGTTATCCATACATAGATAAACAACCCCATGTCCCATTTAACTTGATTATCAACTTGTCACAGGCTAGATTCATCTGAGAGGAGACTCTTCAATTGAGAAATTGCCATCGAATTGTTATGCCATCTGTGTGCATGTCTGTGGGAGATTGTCTTGATTATTAATTGATGCCGGAGGGATTAGCCCATTATGGGCAGTACCATTTCCCAGGCAGGTGGCCCTGGGCTCTGTAAAATACTTGATGATTATGAGTTAGCCAGAGAGCCACCCATCAAGCAACATTCTTCCATGGTTCCTGCTGTATTTGTGTGGCTGTGAGTGAGTTGCCTAGAGGTGATGATTCATGGAGCAGCAAGCACACATCTTGCCTTCAAGTCTTGCCTTAAGTGCCTTACCTGACTTCTGGCAATAGTGGACTGTGACCTGCAAGTGTTAAAAGAAATACACACTTTCTAAGTAGCTTTTGGTCAATGTTTTACCACAGTAACACAAAGGAATCTGGAACATTCTGTTTCCAACCATGCATTTCTCACTTCTGACTAACTAAGAAAAAGAATCTCAAAACAGATCAAAGACATGAATGTAGAACCTAAAACCATGAAACTACTAGAAGAAAACTGGGGAAAAGCTTAAGACAATGGTATAAGGAATGGTATTTTTATAACTTCAAAAGTACAGATAATAAAACAAAAATTGTGTGATTCATGGGCTTATGTCATACTAAGAAGCCTCTGCTCAGAGGAGATGAACTACAGAACAGGAGAAAGTGCTTTCAAACTATTTGTCTGGAAAATTGTCAAAAGACAAACACAAATAGCCAAAAATGTGCAGAAAATGTGTGACATCACTGGTCATCATGGAAATGCAATTTGAAGTCATCCTGATAAGAATGACTTTTATCAAAAGGAAAAAAAATGTAGTCAGTGTAGTAACAGTGTGGTGGGTCTCCTCAGAACTAAAACCAGGTCTACCCATGATCCTTCAATTCCACTTCTGGATTTATTTGCAGAGGAAGTGAAATCTGTACACCAGACAGCTAACTACACACCCATGCTTAGTGCATTTTGATTTGCAATAGCTAAAAGATATGGAGTCAATCTAGGTGTCTATCAGTGGTTAAAAGTAAAAGAAATGATACATATACACAACAGAATGTTATTTAGCCATAAAAGTCATTGGTGGAATATTACACATTATAGCATTCAATATTTTAATCATTAACATTGCATATTACTTGATATTACTATGAAATAGTAAATATTAATATTTTCTTTTCAACAAATTGTGTATCACAGTAAAAGTAATTTCTTTAATTTTTTATTTTTTCGAATTTAAATTAGAAACAAGCTTGTTTTATATGTCAATCCCAGTGCCCTCTCCCTCCCCTCCTCTCCTGCCCCCCACCAACCCCCTTCCCATCCCCTTTCTGCTCTCTAGAGAGGGTGAGGCCTTCCATGGGGATCTTCAAAGTCTGTTATATCATTTGGAGCAGGGCCTAGGTTCTCCCCCGTGTGTCTAGGCTGAGAGAGTATCCCTCCATGTGCAATGGGCTCCCAAATTCCATTCATATACCAGGGATAAGTACTGATCCACTACTTGAGGCCCCATACATTTCCCAGGCTTCTTAACTGACACCCAGGTCCAGGGGGTCAGGATCAGACCCTATGTCTGGGCCCATGAGCTACCCCTTGTTCAGGTCAGCTATTTCTGTAGGTTTCTCCACCCTGGAGTTTGCTCATCACTCTTTCCTCTCTGCAATTGGATTCTAGGAGTTCATCCCAGTGTTTAGCTGTGGGTGTCTGCTTCTGCTTCCATCAGCTACTGGATAAAGGCTCCAGGATGGCATATAAGGTAGTCATCAATCTCATTATTGGGGAAGGGCATTTAAGGGAGCCTCTCCACTATTGCTTAGATTGTTAGCTGGTGTCATTCTTATGGATCTCTGGACATTTCCCTAGTGCCAGATTTCTCTTTAAAACTATAATGGCTTCCTCCATTATTGTATCTCTTTTCTTGCTCTCCTCTATACTTCCCCTGACTCAATCTTCCTGCTCCCTCATGTCCTCCTCTTCCCTCTTCTTCTCCCCTTCTCTTTCTCCTAACTCCCCCTCCTCTCCCCCATGCTCCCAATTTGATCAGGCGATCTTGCCCCTTTCCCCTTCTCCAGGGGACCATGTATGTCTCTCTTAGGGTCCTCTTTGTTTCCTAGATTCTCTGGAGGTGTGGATTCTAGGCTGGTAATCCTTTGCTCTGTGTCTAAAATCCATATATGTGTGAGTACACACCATGTTTGTCTTTTTGTGACCCGGTTACCTCACTCAGGATGGTTTCTTCCAGTTCCATCCATTTGCCTGCTAATTTCAAGATTGCATTTTTTTTCCCCCACGGAGTAGTACTCCACTGTGTAAATGTACCACATTTGCTCTATCCATTCTTCAGTTGAGGGGCATCTAGGTTGCTTCCAGGTTCTGACTATTACAAATAATGCTGCTATGAACATAGTTGAACAGATGTCCTTGATGTATGAATGTGCCTCTTTTGGGTATATGCCCAAGAGTGGAATTGCTGGATCTTGTGGTAAACTGATTCCCATTTTCCTGAAGGACCGCCATACTGATTTAAAAAGTAGCTGTATGACTTTGCACTCCCACCAACAGTGGAGAAGTGTTCCCTTTTCTCCACATCCTCTCTAGCATAAACTGTCATTATTGTTTTTGGTTTTAACCATTCTGATAGGAACGAGATGGTATCTCAGAGTTGTTTTGTTTTGCATTTCCCTGATGGCTAAGGATGTTGAGCACTTTCTTAAGTGTCTTTCAGCCATTTTAAATTCCTTTATTGAGAATTCTCTATTTAGTTCTGTACCCACTTTTTAATTGGATTATTTGGTGTTTTGAGACTAGATTCTTGACTTCTTTGTATATTTTGGAAATCAGCCCTCTCTCAGATGTGGGATTGGTGAATATCTTTTCCCATTCTGTGGGTTTTTGTTCTGTCTCGTTGACTATGTCCTTTGCCTTACAGAAGCTTCTCAGTTTCAGGAGGTCCCATTTATTAATTGTCAATCTCAGTGTCTGTGCTACTGGTGTTATGTTCAGGAAACAGTCTCCTGTACCAATTCTTTCAAGGGTACTTCCCACTTTTTCTTCTAAGAGGTTCAGAGTGGCTGCATTTATGTTGAGGTCTTTGATCCATTTGAACTTAAGTTTTGTGCATGGTGATAGATATGGATCTATCTGAAGTCTTCTACATGCCAGCATCCAGTTATGTCAGCACCATTTGTTGAAGATGCTTTCTTTTTTCCATTGTAAAGTTTTAGCTTCTTTGTCAAAAATCAGATGTTTGTAGGTGTGTGGGTTAATACCATTGTTTTCAACTTGATTCCATTGGCCTACCTGTCTATTTTTGTGCCAATACCAAGCTGTTTTCAGGGCTACTGCTCTATAATAGAGCTTGAAGTCAGGGATGGTTATGCCTCCAGAAGTTCCTTTATTGTATAGGGATGTTTTGGCTATCCTGGGTCTTTTGTTTTTCCAGATTAAGATGAGTATTGTTCTTTCAAGGTCTGTGAAGAATTGTGTTGGGATTTTGATGGGGATTGCATTGAATCTGTAGATAGCTTTTGGCAAGATTGCCATTTTTACTATGTTGATCCTACCTATCCAAGAGCATGGGAGATCTTTCCATTTTCTGGCATCTTCTTTAACTTCTTTCTTTAAAGATTCAAAGTTCTGGCTATACAGGTCTTTCACTCGTTTGGTTAGCATTACCCCAAGATATTTTATGTTTTTTGTGGCTATTGTAAAGGGTGATTTTTTCTGATTTCTTTCTCAGCCCATTTAACGTCTCTATTTACTATGGCTACTGATTTTTTGAGTTAATCTTGTATCCTGCCATTTGCTGAAGGTGTTTATCAGCTGTAGGAGTTCCCTGGTAGAATTCTTTGGGTCACTTATTTAAACTATCATATCATGTTCGAATAGGGAAAGTATGACTTCTTGCTTTCCAATTTGCATCCCCTTGATCTCCTTTTGTTTTCTTATTGCTGTAGCTAGAACTTCAAGGACAATATTGAAGAGGTATGGAGAGAGTGGACAGCCTTGTCTTGTTCCTGATTTTAGAGGAATTATGTTGAGTTTCTCTCCATTTAGTTTGATGTTGGCTGCTTGTTTGCTGTATTTTGCTTTTATTATGTTTAGGTATGTTCCTGTTATCCCTGGTCTCTCAAGAACCTTTATCATTAAGGGGTGTTGGATTTTGTCAAAGGCTTTTTCAGCATCTAGTGAGATGTTCATGTGGTTTATGCAAAATAAGCCAGATACAGGAAGGTAGAAACTTCATATTCTCTCCCAGATATGAAAGCTAATGAAAGACCCCCCAGACCCCTAAGGGGCACAGGGTCCCAAGGAGCCCCCGAGACTCAGAAACCAGACCAAGAGCTGCAAAAGAAAGAGGGTTTATTGAACGAATGCGCATTCGGGTGTCAGCAATATCGGGAAAGCTGCACACCCCAGCATGGGGTGCAAGCTCCTTATATAGGAAAAAACTGCAGATCAGCATACAGGCAAGGGGCACAAAGTGATTGATTACAAAGTATGATCTCATGTTAGTGTGGTCACCCAGGTGTGACCTGCTTTTCTATAAAGGAAAAACCACAGAACATACCCTGAAAAGTCCTTGATTGTCTGTTGGCCAGCCAGGTGTGACCCAAAGAGGGTTGTCTTGGCGATCGCCCCCGTCTAAACCATAGGATGTGCCCGGGGTTGGGGCCAACTTCCTTGTAATGGGCGAAGGCCTGTGAGAAACTTTTTCTCTCTGTGAACTAAAATCTTTTAAAACTTTTTCTCTCAGCAAACTAAAATCTTTCACTAACAAGTTGATTTTTAAAGTGGAAGAGAGTAGAATGCTAATTACCGAGACTAGGAAGATTAATGTGCAAAATTGGAGAATTGGTACCAAATGTAAGTCGGTAGGAGGGATATAGGCTTTAGTGTTCTATGACACAATCAGTGACCACATCTCTGAAAACAAACAACTTAAAGGGAAGAATCTTCTTTTTTGGCTCATGGCTTTGTAGGTTTCAGCTCATAGTCCTTGGCTTTGTTGAGTTGAGGCTCATGCTGAGGTAGAAACTCAGGACAGTAGGTATGTGTGTATGTCAGCGCCTGCTTATCTCATAGGAGGGAGGGAGGAGAGAAAGAGAGAGAGAGAGAGAGAGAGAGAGAGAGAGAGAGAGAGAGAGAGAGAGAGGAGGAAAGGACTCAGGACAACCTACTTCCTTAAGCTAGGCTCCACCTTCTAAAATTTCCATCACTGTCCTATATAGTGATACTGGCTAAGGACAAACTTTCAGTATGTGAGCTTTGGAGACACTTCAGAACCCAAACCATAGTAATGTTGTAGATAAGGATAGAGGGTTTGAAGTCTCCAGAGAAACAAGATGAAAATGCTAATTGCCTCAATTTGTTTGGCACCTACTGTAGGCATGTATGAAATACCATAGAAATAAACGTGGATTCTAAGATTCTTAATCTTGTCTGGAATCACTGAAATGTACTTCTGGGTATGTCCATGAGAGTGTTATCAGGAAGATTAAACTGAGTGGGGAAGACTCAAATTAACTGTGGGTGGCATTATTTCATAAGACATGATTCCAGGCTGAATGAAAAGGAGAGAGTGTGCTGAGTATCAGTGTTCCCCTTGCTCGGCTTCCTGACTGTGGATGCTACGTGACCCACCTCCTCACTCTCCTGCTGCCATGCCTTCCCCACCATGATGGACTATACCCTTAGACTATGAGCCAAAATTAACCCATCCATACCTATGGTGCTGAGGTTAGACATTTTATTACAGCAGTGAGAGAAGAAGCCCTTCTAGGCTGTCTCTGGGGCTGTGATGATCAATTCTTGTTAATTTGACTGCTTCTGTAATCAACCAACACCCAAGCACCTGGGCATGTCCATGGGGGATTTTCTTTATTGGATCATTTGGAGTGGGAAGACCCACCCAAAATTTGGGCCACACCTTTTGGTGGCAGCCTTCATAAAACCATCATGGAAGGCTGAAGCTTTTGCTTTTGGCCTGCTCACTTTCACTGTCTGTGGCAAGTTAATCAATTCTGCTGCTGAGGCATTCTTGGCTTGTATTAGAACCTACTTTTTTGTGATTCTAAGGTAGACTGAAAGAGAAGCAGAGACATCTAGCCTTAAGGACTGAACAACTTACTGGATTCCAGCCTTTCTGTCAGGAGACAGCCATTGCTGTCCTGCTCCTCTAGAGAAGCTTGACCAATACAAAGAGCGTGTAGAATAGAAGATGACATTAGGAGCTAGAAGTGGGTGTCATAGAAAGATGGTAAAAATCACCCCTTTAGTCTCTGAGCCCTCAAAGGTCCCTTCACACCTCCTCTGTCTCATCCATAGGACAAACAATGAGAGTTGCAGGTCCTTTTTCACCTTGTCCCTTTGCCTCTGTTTGCCAGTAGGTGTGGTAACCCAAGTGTCCTGACAACCCCACCTCTCCCTTGGCAGAGGTTATGAGAATGGAGGACAGGCCATGATGACATCAGAAAGATACCCAGAACCCCAAATTCCACACCAGGGTTCAGAAAGCAGAGTATCAAAATAAATTCAAGAATACACATTTTCTTAGGCATGATGGGGTAAGCCTTGGGACCCTGAGTTCAAGAGATCCTCCAAAAACACTATAAAGATCTCCTCACATTCAGAGACCCAGTTGGGAAGGGGCCAGAAGGAAGGAACAGGCCAAGAGTCTGCTGAGCCTGGCAATCACAGGTGATGCCATGTTGGAAGAACAAAGAGAAAGAGCGATGTGCAGAGAGACTTTCTAGCATGGGACTTTCAAGGTAGAGAAAGCTCAGCCCTCTGGAGCTGGCTGTGCAGGAAACCATTCCTTAGTGACACAGGTTAAAAACATTGGTAATTGCTGTAATGTGGTCAATTATTACTTCCTATAATTGGACTGGAAACAGATCCGTTGTGTGTGAAATCTACGTGTCCACACTTGTCTCAGGCCAGCTGGTTTGTGAAAGACAAGTATTAGCATGGTTGCTATGTACTTGGAGGACTTCGGAGCAGGCATAGGGCAGGGATGGAATAAGCTGCGGCCCTGTTCTCTTCCAGGTGTGGAAACCCACGAGAAATTGTGATGGGT
The DNA here is from genome assembly GCF_003668045.3 of Cricetulus griseus. Classification (NCBI taxonomy): domain Eukaryota; kingdom Metazoa; phylum Chordata; class Mammalia; order Rodentia; family Cricetidae; genus Cricetulus; species Cricetulus griseus. The sequence goes on from NC_048598.1 coordinate 61,713,568, forward strand.
AGTTAGCTGATCAATCCAGATGTATTTTCTTGCTCTCTAGGGGTTGAGAGTATGTGACCAAAGGATATAACATGTATGTTCTGAAGAACCTGAGGACCCCACAGAGTGGAGGTCAGAGGGCTCTGATGAACCCTAAATAGGCCTACATTTTTAAAAAAATCATGAACCAGTTCTTTTTGAGATTGTCATATACAACCACACTATATTATTTCTCCCCATCCACCTCTACTCTCCAACTCTTCTAGTGCCACCACATATCTCCCTATCAAATTCATGTCCATATATATATATATATATATATATATATATATGATAAATTATATATGTATATGTGGACGGTGCACAATCTACTGAGTTTAATTAGTGTTGCCCAGCATATACATGGGTTTAGGATGGACCACTTAGGTTTGAGTGACCTGTCCAGGGCCTCATCCATACAGAAAACTGATTCTCTTTCTCTTAGCAGCCATTGACTGCCTGTAGCCTTTCAACTAAGGCTGGGGTCTTGTGAGTCTCTTTCCATCCATGTTCATGTTTTGTCTGGTGTGGTTGTGTGTGAGCAGCCATATTGTTGAGTGTACCTGGGAGCAGTGTTCCTGTTATGTTCCAGCAGTTGTCCTGATTTTCTGGCTCTTTCAGTCTTTCTGGACCCTCCTCTGTGATATCCCTGAGTGTCCTGAGTGTTTTGGTATAGGGATTGTGCTATGGACATCCAATTTCAGGCTGGGCACTCCATTGTTGTTTAGTCTCTGCATTTTGACTAGCCATGGTTCTCTGTAACATCCTCCATCTGTGGCAAAAAAAAGCCTCTTAGATGATGAGTGAGAGAACTTACTGAGAAAGTTCATGGAGTATTAGCTATGAATTATGAGGACTGCAAAATCCCCATATGTCTCTCTCCCTTCTCTCTCTCTCTCTCTCTCTCTCTCTCTCTCTCTCTCTCTCTGTGTGTGTGTGTGTGTGTGTGTGTGTGTGTGTGTGTGTGTGTGTGTGAGTCTGTTTGTCTAGAAGTCAACCTTGGCTTTCACTCTTTGTACACCTTATGTTTTGAGACAGAATCTCTTATTGACTTGGAGCTTTCCAAATAGGCTAGGCTGTCTAGCCAGTGAGCCTCAGGAACCCTCCTGTCTTCACTCCCCCATCAATGTATGACATAATCCCTGGCTTCTTTTTATGTTGGTTCTGGGAGATTGTCTTAGTTAGGGTTTCTATTGCTGCAACGAAACACCATGACCAACGAGCAAGTTGGGGAGGAAAAGGTTTATTTGACTTAGATATCTAGATCATAGTTCATCATTGGAAAAAGTCAAAACAGGAACTCAAGCAGGGCTGGAACCTTGAGGCAGGAGCTGAGGCAAGAGCCATGGTGAGGGGCTGCTTTCTGGCTTGCTCAGCTTGCTTTTTTTTTTTTATAGAACCCAGGACTACCATCCCAGGGAGTGCACTACCCACCATGGGCTGGGTGTCCCCCATTCATCACTTATTGAGAAAATGCCTTTCAGCTGGATCTCATGGAGGCATTTCCTCAACTGAGGCTTCTTCCTCTCTCATGACTCTAGCTTGTGTCAAGTTGACACACAAAAGTAGCCAGTACAGGGATTGAACACAGGTCCTCATGTTTGCAGAGCAAACTGACCTGATCCCTGGTCTGCTCATTTTTAGAAATGTAGATATTAAGGAAAGAAATTTGTCTGTCCAATGTAGTAAGAGGGGAGAGGGTGTAGGAAGCTCTCGGGCAGCTCTGGGACCAGGGTGTAATAAGCAAGTTATGAAGGGCACAAAATTTAAGGAATGACCAACTCTCTGCTTCATGTAACTACAGGATAAGTATTTCTACAAACCTGAGGATGAAGGCCCTTAAATTTTTTTGAGGTGATCTATATGAATGCCTGAATCTGGTCCTTGATGACTGCAGAAGGCACCAATGCTGGGAAGGACATGGGAGGGGACTTAGGACAATGGAGGCCTTTGTGGCAGTCTTTATTTCATATCTTCCTTGGTCTTAGAAACCAAACTTATTTGGAGTGATGAGAAATGAACTCAATTTAATGAAAGCAGCTATGATAGTTAATGTTTCTGACTGGCAGCATGTAGAATCACCATGAACACAAGCCTCTGGGCGTGTCTGTTAGAGAGTTCCTAGATTAGTTTAATTGGCAAGGTAAGACTATTCTAACTGTGGACCATACCCTTTCATCTATTGGGGCTACTCACTAAATAAAAAGGAGAAAGGTAGCCAACACCAGCATTTGCCTCTCTCTGCTTCCTGACCATGGATGCCAGTGACCAGCCATCTAGTGGTCCAGCCTTCATGCCTTCTCCACTCTAGAACTGTGAAGAACTCTGACACAGTGGAAGTGTTAATGACTCTGCCATTGAATCTCATAGCAGCACAGAAGACAGGTCTTTATCGAATGGAGACTCTGAGAGAGAAAGTAGCTGGCTTCTGAAGAAAGACCCAGGATAACCTCAGGTTCCAAGGCCTTGAACTTTGCAATGACTATAATGAAGTAGAAGTGACTCTTGGGGACAAATATGAAATCTATATCTATCTATGTATCTATGTATCTATGTATCTATGTATCTATGTACCTATGTATGTATGTATGTATGTATGTATGTATGTATGTATGTATGTATCTATCTATCTATCTATCTATCTATCTATCTACTATTACTGAGTATAGGGTCCAGGGACTTGAGCATCCTAGGCAAATAAATGCTCTACCATTGAACTACATCACCAGTCCCTGAGCTACTTACTTCATTTAAAATCTGCCCCCCCATATGTGTGTGTTTATGTGAATATGACTGCATGGGTACTATGGTGTGCATGTGGAGGTCAGAGGACAACTCTGGGTATTGGTCCTTGCCCTTCATTTTGTTTTGTTTTAGGTAGGGGCTGTTGTTTTATGCTGTGAAGATGGAGGTTTCTGTCCCACCTCATCCTGCAGTCATTTAGCCTCAAATAAACACATGGGGACATATTCATTATTAAACTGTTTGGCTGATAGCTTAGGCTTCTTATTGGCTAGTTTTCTCTTAATTATTAACCCTTATCTATTAATCTATGTATTGCCACGAGGTTGTGGCTTACCGGAAATCCAGCATGTTACCTCTTTGGCAGCGTGGCATCTTTGCTTTGCAGCTTCTCCCTGCCTTCCTACTCCACAGCCTTCTCCTGATCTGGCAACCCTGCCTATGCTTCCTGCCTGGCTACTGGCCAATCAGTATTTTATTCATTAACCAATAAGAGGAACATATATACAGAAGGACCTCCCCTATCAGTTCTGTGTTTTCCAGGCTATCTGGCCTGAGATCATTTGGGGATTCTCCTGCCTCTACATCCCATCTTGCCATAGGAACACATGGTGGTTTCTGGGGAATGGAACTCGGGTGTTAATGTGTGTGAAGCAAGCACATTCTTTATCTACTGAATCAACTCCCCAGCCTGGCTCTTTGTTTTTTTTTTGTTGTTTGTTTGTTTGTTTGTTTGTTTTGGCTTTGTGAGTTTGTTGTCAGAGTCCCTGAGTTGCTTATGTCCCTTGGCCTGCTCAGTGGCTCTTTCATATGTCTCCATAGGTTGGGTCAGGGGATGGGCCCCTGCTCCTGAGACCAGCTCTTAACTTCCAGCTGGCTGCCTGCATAGTAGCCACACCCCAGTCTTCCTCCCACAACACATGCTTGGCTACTTTAACCTTCTGTGACATGTGTTCTCTAAATGCTTTCAAACTGCATTTGGCCTCATCTGACTTTATTCAGGAGTCAGATTGAGAAGGTCTACTCTCCCACTCCCCTGCATTACCCTTTCCTGAGAGAGAGGGAGAAGAATTCTAGCTGGTGCCTCTCCAAGATTCAAGGGTAAGACAGGACCCCAAAGACCAGCTAATCACAGCAACTGCAGATGGCATCTTAGAGACTGGACTAGACTTAGGAAAATCAATTGGCCAAGAGACAGACCAGAGCCTCCCCAGGACAGGGTTCAGAATCTAGCCAAAGTCATGGTCCCCAAGCATCCTGAATTTTCCCCGTTCTCATCTACAAGGCATGCTGCTGCCAATCACATGCTCTTATTGTAAAGCCTTTAAGGACTGGGGATGTAGCTTAGTTGGTAGTGTTGTTGCGTAGCATGCATGAAGTTCCATTCCCAGAATTATGCATAAACTGGGCATAATCTGGCTTGTCACCCCAGCACTCAGGAGAAGGGGTCATGAGGCCACCCTCTGAGACAGAGGGAGTTGGAGGTCAGCCTGGGATACATGAGACTGTCTCAAAAGCATAAGTGAATGAATGAATGAATGAATGAATGAATGAAAAGAATGGACAACATGGACATTTCCAGGATTATTTAACAGAACTCTTCAGTGGTGTCTTGTTTACTCTGAGCATATATATGAAGGACATAGCCAGAGAGACCCTTGGATAGGCCTAATGGTGGTGAATAGGGGCCCCCAAAGATATCCACATCCTCATGCCCACACTCCAAGAAAATACCACCTGACATAGATAAAGGAAGAGTAAAGATGTGATTGGGTTAAGGACCTTTAGGTGGGGACTGTCCTGGCTGTTCTGGGTGTGGCCACTGGGGTCCTCAACAGCTGAAGGGAGGAGGGTCAGGGAGAGGAGGGACATTCGATAGTGGGTGCAGAGATTGTGAAGAGTACCTTAGAAAACAAAGGGAGCACTGTGTGCCATGGACTAAGGACGCCTCAGAAGCCTGACAATAAATACCGGTGAACAAGTGGACCAAAGGGGACCCTTGGAGACTGCTGGTGGGACCGCAAACTAGCACAGCCCCTATGGGAATCAGTGTGGACTTTCTTCAGAAAACTAAAACAGGTCTTCCATGTGACCCACTCTCACTCCTGGGTGTTTACTAAAGGGCTTCAAGTCACCACAGCAGAGACCCTGGGGCATCTGTGTTTACTGCAGCACTATGCACAATAGTTATTGCAGAGCCACCTAGGTATCCGGTCAAC